>NC_135426.1:10297500-10597500 GCF_051991245.1 Festucalex cinctus
AACAAACACAACATGGCAAAATACAGGCTGGGGGGGTGGGGTTTTAGGAAAAATCACCACCACACATTAACAAAAGCCCAGAGGTGTAGATTGAGAAGGAGTTCATGGGTATAAATTCTGTATTTATATAGTGCATTTTCCTGAGTGAAAACGGAAGACCGTGCCTTTAAGTCGAAATTCGGGTTACATCACTAGTTTAGAAACGGAACTCTATCAAGTTGTGGAGCAGTCGACGATGCTGAACACAAAACTAAAAGTTCCAAAAACAAAAAGTGGAATTCTAGCTGGATGCGAGGCTTATAATATTCTGTTGCCGTCGCCATTGTGAGTTCAAGTACCAAGAAGTAAAGGTTGACAAGGAGATGAGAGTGCGTTGCGTCCCTGGGCTGCACTTTAATGACTTAATCCAAGTTCACTCTCCTTTTGTGCGTCTCTGCCAGCCAGCGTAATCCCGGCTGGGCCGACGAGAGCCCGGAGATGACCTCACTGTTTGCTTTTACGGGGTCCCCGCGGACGCCACTGGGAGTGAGTGGGGTTGCGGTTTGGAAGCAGGGGGGGGGGGGGGGGGGGGTCGTCGTTCCACGGCAGTCCGGCTGCGTAGGACACGAGGGTCCGCAGGGATGACGGTGGGCCGGAGCTCCTGTTACTGGAGGCTTAGTCACGCTGCGTGAAACTGATGTGCAGCAGCCACGGATCACGTTGCGCAATATCAGCAAAGTGTCCCAATACTGAGGGCCACCGATAGCAATACTCAAAAACTACTCAAGTACTGAATAACTAGTGAGTTACTTGAGGAAATTGTCATTAAGTAATTGTTCATACTCAAGAAACAGCGCAAAATCAACACGTCTTTTGAAAACGCATGAAATCCACAACATATTTGTGTTGTTTATGGTCGCAGAGGAGAAGATTCATACATTGGGTGGGAGGGTCACACATTGAGATAACGCTATACAAGGTGGTCACCGTTAAAGCAGACGCTGCTCGTCCCCCATTTGGAAGGCGGAGCCCTTCTAATGCCTTGCTTCACACTGGGCCTGTCGTTGATGGCTGTAGCCCAGCGAGGACCACCTCGCAGGCGCCTCTCAGGGTGGCGTGGGGGGGGGTGGCTGGACAGGTGGGACCCCCCATACTTAACATGGACCTCCATGAGGGAGGGTTCCACGTTTAAGTTGTCACAGAAGAAGAAATATCGGCCTTTTTTGGTGCCTTCTAGATAACCAAACCTAAGAGTAACCAAAACCTTCCTGGCGGAGGTAAAAGAGTGCATTTGCTCTCCGTGTGTCCGTGCTAATCTCCATTATGGCGCCATTTAGCGTCTCCGTGCTACCTAGCCGAGACATAAGGCTGCATGCGGCCCACAAACAGGCAGCGTAAACAATGTGGCTTCACCTTGGCGTTTTATCTACTTGCCACCCACGGTTAACGCCGGTAGGGAGCTAAATATCCCCCCCAAACCCGAAGACAGACCAGCACTCCTCAGCCCATCTCGAGTGCTTCAAAACATTTCCATGACTTGTTCCCATTTTTTTATTTCCATATTAGTAACATTGTAGTTGACTAAGCCAGTGGTTCTCAACTTTTTTTCAGTGACGCACCCCCTGTGAAATATTTTTTATATTTTAATATTTAACAAAAAAAACAAAAAACTAAAACCGAGTGCTGCGCCATCAATCTGATTTATTAAACTTTCGTAAACTATTTGTATTTATGTGGTCTCTTGAACTATTTGGAAATAAATATATATATATATATTAGGGGTGTTAAAAAAAATCGATTCGGCGATATATCGCGATACTACATCGCGCGATTCTCGAATCGATTCAATAATAGGCCAAATCGATTTTTTTTTTTTTTTTTTTTTTTTTTTTTTTTTTTTTTTTTTTTTTTAGGATTCACACCTTAAGCATGGAAGAATGTTATATGAACGGAACATTAAGCCTTAATATTTTATTTTAATGCTGTTTAAACATGAAACAGATTACAACCTCTATAAGACTGAAATTTCAGATAAATAAATAATACATTTTCATATAAATCTTACACTCTACAAGCTTACTGATTAGTATTTTCTAAATTTGAATGAAAAAAAATCAACAATCGACTTATAAATTCGTATCGGGATTAATCGGTATCGAATCGAATCGTGACCTGTGAATCGTGATACGAATCGAATCGTCAGGTACGAGGCAATTCACACCCCTAATATATATATATAGTGTTCCTCGCTATAACGCTGTTCACTATTCGCGGTCTCAATGTTTGGCGGATTTTTTTGTGTGCAATTTTACGTGCATTTTATTTACGGTAATGTACCTATTTTATAAAATTTATGAAGGTTTGAACATTGAGAACATTTAAACGAGGGAAATGTGAGAAAATGTAAGTGCCTCGATGAGATCAGTATAAACTGTGTTGTGAGGGGGTTTACAGCCTTAAAACATTTATAATAAATGTAAAACATAAAGCTAACTAGTTCACAGATTTTTGGAACCTAATCCAAGCGGAACACTGTCGCTAAAAAAAAAAAAAAAAAGTATAATTAATTTATCTATAAATAAAGATTTGTGCACTTAAAACATAGTTAAGTGTCCTCCTTTGGGATCATAGTAAAGCTCTGTTTTCAAAAAAATTAATAAATAAAATAAAATATTGAACTGAATTTAAAATAAAGTTTACAAGTGATTGACAGGTGATTCTTAGTGGCAAATGACAAGTTTGCTCGAACCATTCTGTTATGGGGAGATGTTGGCTTTCTACGATACTGAAATTGAATATAAAATTAATTTTATCAACTTCGATTTTTATGAAATATTTCCATATACTTTCTAAATATATTTAAAAATATCACATACGCCCATTTGAGAACCACTCCAAAAATTCCTCGTTCCAAGGTAAACTTCCTGATTTTAGGGTTCCTGCAGTCAAAATGTGCTGTAAGTACAAGGGGAGGAACAAGTACACATTCCGGCGTCGTCAACTATAATGTGTATATAATATAATGTAATGTAATTGGTCAACTCTAAGCTTTTAACCTTGATGCAGATGTATCGTCGACTCAACATCAGCTCAACTCATCGTTTCTAACTGTTTAGAATGAACATAATTAAACTCCAGTAGAGCTGAATTTGAAGACCAGTTCATGTCATCTAAATACAGGACACAGTGGTCCTCCTCAAGTTCCAAAGTCCACTTTTTGGTTCCAGTGTTCCTGCAGTCAATTTGCTCGATAAGTAACTCATATTCGTAAACAAATACTGATGTTGTTAAAGTTGTACATACACATAAAACACATACTAATATTCATAAACGGGTAATATTAGTAAAGTACTAATACTGCATTTGTAAAATACATTCCTCTAAAAAGTAAAGTTGAGTGATCATTGTTTATTCTTGTAGTGGTAGTTTGTATTGTATCGCGTTTTATCTCCTTGCCACCCACAGTTAAAGAAACACCCACAACACCCCCCCCATCCCATCCCATCCCATCCCCAGTTAATCACCATAACCGAGACTGGCGCTACAACTCCTAAACCTCCTTTTGGCTCACACTCAAAAAGTCTCCAGTGTCACTTAAAAGTGCTCTTGTTATTATTTCACAATTTCCCACAATGCAATCTGCCCCCAACCCCCCCCAACTCATTTGGACATTCTTTCCAGTGAGCAAGTTTGACTCATTTCTTCACGCTTTCTCCCAAATGATGATCAATAGTCGGCGATGGAGTCATCCGTGAACCCACGTTGGCCCCGTCATAACCGCACGGGTCGTGGCCGCCGCACATCTTTGCTCCCAGCGTGACGCTAATGAATCACCCTGAACCCCAGCGACGTTGCGCTCGTTGGCGACGGGGATTTTTTTGTTTTTTCCCCTTGATGCCGTCTCCCCGTGTGGTCGTCGGACGGGCCTGTTTGCTGAAGGCGACATCGTCACCTGCAACAACACTCGGCAAAGTGCTTGTAAACGTATCAACGTGCTTGAAAGATGCGTGTCAACAACGCTGAGATTGTAACAATCTAATTGCCTAATTGCTTGGGTTCGGGTTTTTAATTGTTAACTAAGACAATCCTATATATGTATATATTCGGGGTGTCAAAATTAGTGCATTAATTTTGAGTTAATGTTTCACACCACAAATTTTTTTTAAACGTGCAATTTATAACCGCCCCTTACTTTGAAAATGTGTATTCCAGTCGCAACACAGCAGACACGTTCACATCAAAATTTAGCAGTAATAAATGTAATAATGCATATATTTGCGGAGACAAGTTGTATATTACCATTTTTATAATGTACAGAATTTCACAAGTTACTCCATGTTAAAGATTAGATATCTCTTAATATGAAAATTGAAAATGTACTGAGCTGTCCCTGTCTTAAAAATGCACTTATGCCATCTAGTGGCAGAAAAATGACCTTTAAATTTTAACTTAATTTTATGAATTATGAAATTACTGTGGGCGGCACAGTGGCTGACTGGTTAGCACGTCCGCCTCCCAGTACTAAGGACGCAGGTTTGACTTCAGGCTTCGGTCTTCCTGGGTGGATTTTGCATGTTAATTATTGAAGTCATGTGATTAACCATGATGAAAATGTTTAATTGCTTGACACCCCTAAGATATATCTATATATAGTCATATATTGGTGTAATTGTGGGGAAAACATCCCCCATTTGTTATTCGGATTTTTATTCTCCTCACTTTTTTTGCTGAGAAACAACTCCCACATAATACTTCCGATTTACACCGTTCAAACTTGCTTCAAAAATTCATGCCTTCCGGGGTATATATCGTCTGATTCCACATTACTTACAGTACTCGCACAATTTAACGTTAAATATGAACTTTTACCATTCATTTTCAATGTGAATGACATTGAACATTTTCTCCCACTTTCCACGTCCACTTTCATACATACAACTGATCATCATTACCAGCTCTCTGATACTGCTTAGTGGCTCACTTGGTTAAGTGCGTTGTCCAGTACCCGAGAGGTCGTGGGTTCGAATCCCACCTCTGACTGTACATTGCAACTATATCCATGGCAATTATGCTTAGTGATATTAATGTATACCAACTGACTATCATATCAGTAAATGCATTAAAATTTCACTGCAATGATTAAAATGCATGTTGTCTTGCTGTTTCTGATTACACTTTTCAAAATCAATACGCCATTAGCCATGAATCTGAACAAGGCAAGTTATCTCAGTCCTTAGAGGAGTTGCCTCCCCCACAGAGGACCTGGATCAAACCCCGCCTGGACTATATTTTAGTACATTCGATGGTTCGAGACCAACTGACTATCAGAAAATGGATTATAATTTCTCGGAAATTATTAAATCCCACCTTAGACAGATTGCAGTTCAAGTTTTCTTTTTATTCATTTATCTTTCAACTTCAAATCAAACTTTGTCATTTTCACGTAATTTGTCATTCAATTTACTTCATAAGCGTTCAGCTTAGCATTCGGCTATTAACGTTCAGCTTTCAGCATTCCCACGCAATTGCTTCAGAAATTGCACTTTATATTTGCCTACCTTGTGGCAATTTAAGGTTCAGCGTCTTGTCCGAGGATTCTTGGACAGCAGACGGACGACTCACTCTACCATCTGAGCCACTGGTGCCCCAATATTGGTAAAACACATCCCAATATTCACCAAACATTTAGCAATGTTTGTAAGTGATTGTTGCACAATAGTCCAAGAGTCAAGTTGTTTTGCTGTTAGTAATGTAATCGTCAGTGTGCCTCATGCTGCTCCACATCATCGTTTTTTTTACAAATGAGTGTCTTAAATTTATGCCGTTGCCACTTGTGGTATTTGTCCTTCCCCAGCTGTTTGCTCTCCTGAGCTCAATCTCCATAAATCAGCCAGAGTTAATCTGCCGTGTGTGTGCGCGCCTCACTTTTGAGATCGGGGGGGTGCTCTTTACCTCCATTGGTTACAGAGCATCCATCAAGTGCTCAATGAAGGCTCAACCGAGAAGTTCCCTGTAACCTCGTCATCACCCCCCCAACCACCCGCCACCGTTCCTCCTAATTCCTCCTCATCTTCCTCTCGAAACTTTATTCGGCGCGCAGTCGCATCGAGAACGCTTCCGGCGTCCGCAATCGTTCATGCCGCATCTCGCGCGCTCCTCGCCATGTCCGAAAGTCGATCCGAGTGGCCCGTCGTCCATCATGTAACTTTAACTGGAGGTGACTCCGCGGCGATATGACGCCTGACAGCAAATCATCCCGCGCGGAGACGGCTGTGGAAATTCCACTCTGCTGGGAAACGAAAAAAAAAAAGAAAAAAGAAAAAAAAAGGACTCCCGAGATTGTCCATTCGTTTGGGCTCCATTTTGCTCAATCGCTTTCTTGAGGCACTTTCATCCAGCTTGTGTTCTGCTAAGCATCGGTTTCTAAGTACTAAATAGGTCTGATAAGACTTCATTCCAACACAGACTTCCACAACTTCACTCCTACCAGACCCATTTGACATGCTTCAATGTTCACATTAGCATCCCCAATTTCCACAAAATGTTAAACGGGCCTATTGAAAAGGGCCACACGTGTAAACGAGGGATGGGTTCCAACTTTACTACAATTTGAAATATGTACGTTAAAATACAGCTACATGACTCAACAGGTCTGCTCGCACTTGATTCAAATAACTAACTCAAATCCTACCAGGGCCCGGTTGTTCAAAACTCGGTTATATATTTTAATCACTGGTTAAGTAGATTTAACCGACTGTTAACTTTCACGGCACTCTTATCTTCTTGTTCGTAACTCTGTTAACTTTAACCAGCTGTGAACTTGCTGTTAAATTAACACACTTGAGGACTGCCGCTGTCTTTTTAGTGTGGTTAACTCTTCGTTCGTGCCTAATGATGCCGTTGAGCACAAGAAAAAGAGACTATCGAGGCTTGACTTTGACATTGGCGATTATTCTGATGAAAACTTTCGCACACGCTATACCGGTTAGCAGTACTACAATGCCAAGTCTCATGCTGAGTCAAAAGAGAAATAATAAAAATTTGTTTTTTTAAAGATTAGCTCTAAAAATGGACAGAGAGAGGGCTTGCCCAACATTTAGTGGGAGGTGATTCCAAAGAGAGGTTACCTGTGATGTTTCTCGTTTGCGTTCACGTCAATAATCAAACAACACTAAATAGCTGATAATTATTTAATTTAAATGAATTTAAATTTGATTTAAATATAATACGGTAATATTTTTTTAATGAACTTTAATTTAAAACAGAAATTAAATCTTTTTAATAATTACAAATAGATTAAGAATACACACAATCGATGTCAATACAAAAACAAGACACATAATTCAAAACTATTCTATCAAAATATTATCCATAAATAGTGCAGCTCACTCATGTTCATAAAATGTCAAATATTTATAAAATATTATATATGTGTATATATATATATATATATATATATATATATATATATATATATATATGTATATGTAATTATTATTTTTTTAACAATCTGTATTGATTCCACAGAACTGTATCTGAAATGAACAAAATGAAACATTATATATTAGAATATATTCAAACATTCTGTCACACTTGTGAATAACTATCCATTATAACTAGTTAATAGATCATTAGTAAACTGTTAATAATTATGAATAGTGTTCCAATAACATACAGTATATAAATTACTAACTGATACACAAGTCACTAGTAGTTTACTAATAGCTTGTTTATGATCCATTCCTCATTTAGTTGGTATAGTTATAAATCATTAACTATAACTAATTACCTAACAGTTTAATTATATGATAACTATCTACAAGCATCATTATACATCCTTAAAATGTGAGCAAACAACACATCATTAATGAGTCATTAACAGTTTACTAATGCTTTATTAACTAGTAATAACAGATAATTATTATAAAGTGTTATCAAATATTCTTAAAACAAATACCAATATGCATAAAAGGTACCAATATTAGTAAAAGACAAACACATTCATAAACATCAAAATATTACACAAAAAATACAAATCAGTCAAAAATACAAATATGTTAGACAAAAAAGACAAAATATGAGAAACAATATCAGACAAAAGCATACAATGTTATATGCTACAAAAATATTTGTAAAAATACAAAAATATTACACAAAATACTCACTGAAAATACACACAGTAGAAAAAAATTAATTATGTATCATGAATTAAAAAATAAATTAAAATTAAAATTGAAATTGCTGCAACCATTGATCGAACTTTTCTTGTCAGCAGAAAACTTCCTGCTTCTTTTTTTTTTTTTTTTTTGACGAGTGCCAGGGGTCGTTTGGATAGTATCCATTCCACTTTCTTTCGCCGACCCGGAAGTAAACAAAAAGAGGAATTGTGGGATATACCGGTGCTAACCAGTGATGTAAACGGCACAGTTAACTTTGACGGTGCTGTTAACAAACAGGGTGGCTTACCATGATTGAACATGACCAATGCATATTTACCGGCCGGTTAGTTAACGGCGGGTTAAGAATTTAACCGGCTGTTAGGAGTTAAACAGTCCTTAAAATAACCGAGAATTGAACAACCAGGCCCAGATCCATTTTGGCTTCATGAAAATGATGACAATAACTTCGTTGACTTCACCAAAATGTTAATTCCAACACATATTCCCACACATTATGTCATGCCAGATCTGTTTAAACATGGCTTGAAAGTTCAAAATAAAATTTAATTTAATAAAACTTCACCAGAGTGTAAATTTAAAATCAAATAGTTCAAATGCAGCAACAAAATACAGTATCATGCAAAAATGTTAAAAAAGTGTATTAAAAAAGGAATATGATATGGGCAGTATGGCCAAAAAATTAAATCTCAACTTTTTTTCAAGTCATTCAGGATGATTACAATTTTAATTGATCAAAAAAGTATTTATTAAAGGGATACTTAACCCATTGAGCCATTTTCAGCAGTAAAAAGATAATATTTTGCCTAAAATTAATTAGATGAATTCATTATTTTTCATGTACAATTAATACCATTAAAAACTCAATTTTTCCATTTGCTGTCGACTAAAGATGACATCACCTGTGCTGAGGAAGCAGGTAACAACCAATCAAAGCTCAGTTTGCTGACCAAACCCAGAAAACAGGTGATTCGTGATTGGTCGTTACCAACTTCCTCAGCACAGGTGATGTCATCCTCAGTCGACAGCAAGTGGAAAGATTGTTTTTCAAGGTGTTAAATGTACATGAAGTAATGAAGTTATCAAATTCATTCTGGACAAAATATTCACGTTTTACTGCTAAAAATGGATGAATGAGTCAAGTTTTAAAGGTTTCATTTATTCATATATAATTCTTGTGCAAAATGTTAGTACAACAATAATGTATACTGATTCTAAATCAGTTTTAACATCAATTTAACATTCATACTTTGTGCTTAAATGTCACAATGAAGTCGTTGGTAGCTTTTGTAAACATGTCCGACCGCCAGACCCGTCCGTCATGTCTTACAGTACATAACCACGAATCAAATCAAAGCCAAGCAGCCCGAGCAGGGAGCACCATGTCGGAAACGTGATACCGAAGGGAAAAAAAAGCTGAACATGAAATTGGCGTTTGCTAGCGGAGCCAAATGTGCGACGGCGCTGCCTGCTTAGGCCGCCTCCATTCAAGTGAAATCTCAGATGGACCGCTTAACGCCGCTCCCATGACATCATCGCTGTTTTGGCCAAAAAAAGAAAACACAATCTCTGGCGCTCAAAGCATCCGCTCGCCATGTGCGGGATTAACGGGAGAATAACGCTGTCATTTTTCTCACGTTCCAGATGATGAAACCTTTTTGTGCAACGGCTCCACTTTGGAGTCGTTTTTTGGGGGGGATGACATTCAGGTGGCGGATGGAAGCAGATGTGCCCCCTCCCTCCCCTCCGTACAGATGTGCGTCCAGAGTGACAGCGCGTATAGCCCAATTACGAATATCCTTCCACACCTTGTTGGCAGGACCGGAACCTTCCCGTGTCTCGTCGGGGGTGGGCTCCATTTGACGCATGAGAGGGGTCACGACCCTCGCCGCAACGCGCTTCCTGTTTCTGCTGAGGTGGTTCTCTGAGGACCGCCGCCATGGCTTCGAAAACAATGACAGACGCAAGGTAAACTAGCGGGATTCAGGTGGATTGGTCACAGGTTCAGACACCAAATAAATACATTGGTTATTATTAATAATCATAATAAGAAAAGAGACAAATGACAACAACACACATGATGAAGCCTGTGTTTGTAAAACACGGACGTGTCTGTTTTGAAAATGTGCTAATATTCTGAAACGTACCAATATTCACAAAGCATATTTTTAATATATATAAATAATGCAGCTCGCTCATGTTCTTAAAATGTCAAATATTTACAAAATATTATATATATATTTTTTTTAACAATCTGTATTGATTCCACAGAACTGTATCTGAAATGAACAAAATGAAACATTATATATTAGAATATATTCAAACATTCTGTCACACTTGTGAATAACTATCCATTATAACTAGTTAATAGATCATTAGTAAACTGTTAATAATTATGAATAGTGTTCCAATAACATACAGTATATAAATTACTAACTGATACACAAGTCACAAGTAGTTTACTAATAGCTTGTTTATGATCCATTACTCATTTAGTTGGTATAGTTATAAATCATTAACTATAACTAATTACCTAACAGTTTAATTATATGATAACTATCTACAAGCATCATTATACATCCTTAACAAACTGTGAGCAAACAACACATCATTAATGAGTCATTAACAGTTTACTAATGCTTTATTAACTAGTAATAACAGATAATTATTATAAAGTGTTATCAAATATTCTTAAAACAAATTCTAATATGCATAAAAGGTACCAATATTAGTAAAACACAAACACATTCATAAACATGTCTATTATTTAGATTCCGATAACCGTAAGTCACATACCAAAGTTTGTAAAAAACAGTATTCAGAACAAATAATGTCATATTTGTGAGACACATCTAATATTTACAAGATGTATAAGTATAATATTTGTAAAAACCGGATCAATATTCATAAAATACAGTACTTATAATTTTCATAAAACATAAGCATGTTCATTAAACACAATCAATATTTGTACCGATATTCATTGAACATGTTGACCAAAATTGCTATATTCCAGTTCCTTGTGAGACTAATAAAGGTTATCTTCTCTTAAATACACAAATATTTGTGAAAACATGTCACTATATTTAAATATTCAGCATTAGTCATAAAGCAGTATGTGTACAATCGGAATGGAAAATGTGTCAATTCACCAACATTGCTCAACACGTACTAATAGAAATTGTTTGGCATTTGAACAAATGAAGTGATTCTGGTCTCTTCCAAACGAACCCAATCTCCGCGGCTCCCTGACCCCCCGGCGCCCCCGTTGACGTCTGTCACATTCTGATTTAAGATGATCTTAAAATCAGGAGCTGTCCACTTTGGACGGGATGAGGACTGCGTATCCGTGTGTCTCCCCCCCCCCCCCCCCCCCCCCCCCCCCAGAGGGCCTGTAAATCTGGACACTTTACTGCGGAGAGAGCAGGAGGGAGCCGGCCCCCCCCTTGCCCGCGCTCGCCTCGCCCTCGCCCGCCGTAATCCCACCACTTCCTCTGGCCCGGCTCACGCCGATAATGCATTTTCTGTAACTAACAGCCGTTGTTTCCCGATTGTCACGCTTCCATCTCGCGGGGAGACGTCGGATAAGGTGTTGGCAGAGATGTATTATTTTATATATATATATATATATATATATATATATATATATATCTGGGTCCATTCAGACTGCCGTTCAAGATGTACCTGTAGGTAGATGCTTTTATTGACCTCAGATCTACAAAGCTTTCTGCTACTAAGTACTAAACAGGTCCAATTGGACCTCATTCAAATAATGCTATATTGCTTAAATGTTCAAAATAGCTTTCACTAAAATTCTTCGCTAACATCGCGAGACCTTTCAGTTGGGAAACCGCAGCATTCCTAAACAGGTCTGGTCGGACTCTATTCAATCAACCCAGCACAGTTTTTCCACACATTCATGTTATGTCCTTGAAAAGTTATCACAATAATGTTTCCAACTTGAAACTGATCTCAACACTCAACATTCATGACTTCTTTTTTTTTTTTTTTTAGCATTTGCAACGTCACCAAAATCTTACACATTTGTATTGAAATCAGCAACATGACCAAACGGTTCTGGAAGGACTCGATTCAAGCAACTCTCCCATCTCGCTGGGTGATGTCAGATGAAGTGTTGGGTGATGGTGATTATTAAAAAAAAAAAAAAAAAAAAAAAAAAAAGGGGGGGAGGCTGGCAGGTGAAGGTCTGGAATTGCAGTTACAGCTAACATCAGCCCTCCTCGCTGTCGGCTGATCCGCTGGCTCAGGCGGCCAGGTGGGACGCCTCAACCTGGGGGCCCCCCCGCTTCCGTCACGCTCACCCCCGAAATAAGAACACATGGGTGTCGAGTGAAAGCTGTGGCGGTGGGGCTGGACGGATGGCACGGCGAGGGCGTTTGGCAGCAGTCTCGGGGCAATCGATTCGCAGCCCTTGTAACATTCTGAGCCACGACGCTCCGGGGCAGCGAGAGGGGCGGGGGGTCCCGCAACAGGTTGTCGGGAGGCTTGCCAAGAAAGATTTGCCGACGTCCCGGTGCTCGCCTTTCGTCCTACGTTTGATGCCTCGTTAAGTGCGCCCCGCTGCTTCGACAATTTTGTGTAAATGAGGACAATTTTGTTACCTGGCAGACGAGCAACAGGAAACATTTTGTTAAGTTACATGAAAGAAAATTTTAGGGCCCGACCGATATGCATTTTTTGAGGCTAATACCGATTTTTTTTGGCAGAAAAAGCTACCGATTACCGATTAATCTGCCGATTATTTATTAAGGCATAAAATGAACCACTTTCTCAATTCCTTTTCAATGGATGCCACTTACACACAAACCTTTGCTATTAAGATTCTCTGCTTTGAATGACAAGCCAATATCAGAAACATTTCATGACGTATACAAGGTTATTGTATAGATTTGTGTCAATAATAAAACCATTCTTACTTGTTTACAACTGCTGTAAAGCATTAACAATTTCTTTGATATATATTTTCATCTTGTGTTACTTTCACAAGTCTTGTACTTACTGGGCTAACCTGGGACCTCGGGGATTGTATTTCGTGCCATGTCATGTAGAAATGTGTGTTAAGCCTTGAATTTTGAGAAAAGAAAGTCTTTGAATTCTTGAAATATCAACTTCACAATATAACTTGAAAGGACAATGACAAAATAAAATCACTATGAAATTGAAATGAGAATAAACTAAAATAATAGCAACTGAAGAAAAAGTAAGAACAAATACTGACTTTTTCTGTGCATTTTGGGCTCTTGGGGGCAGTGTGGTGCCGTGCATCCATGGAGTACACAGTTAAAGTGAGTACAGAAAAAAAGTTGCGATTTAATTCTATTAAAATAACTCGTTTTTCACACATTGGGAAGAATTGTTCAATTGAAAGTGTTATCTCATCTGTGGGCACATGTTCCCACAAGATTTGTGTGTGGATATTTGTTATTTAAAGGAAAAAACACTCCTGAAGTTGATGCTAACTTCCTGTTAGCATTTGCCAACTTCCTGTTAACTTCCTGTTTTAAAAACGAAGCATGTTTTGTATTTAAATATACAGTGGTTGTAATTCTTAACGTTGTGTATTTAGTTTTACAGTTTTACTCCAACTGTGGTGCCATTAGCTTAAAGGACGCTTACGGACAACAGAATAACCAGAATAACGTACGCTACACACTTGCTAGTTGCTAATGCTACGCAAGCAAAATGGTGCTTTCAGGGTAATGTCACAGCATCGGAAACTTCGGTTTTCTTTGATAATGTTTTGCTAGCACTTGATTCAAACAACTCATCTCACTGATTTCCATATATTCAGTCCTTCCATACCCATTTAGGCATGAAACGTTCCTAAAAATGGCTGCAAAGGAACCCTCAACTTCACCAAAATGGTGTTTAAAAGAGAGCGCTTCACTAAGTCATGTCAGGAAAAAACCAAATGTTCCAATCAGAAACAAATATTCTGTTTCATTTCAGGTCGTGTCGCCCAGTCCTGCGACCAATCCATAAATGGAAATGTCAAAATTTGTCAAAGTGCAGTGTTCCAATTAGAAGCTCACAAAAAGAAAGTGTGCTGCTTTAACTGCAACAACAACAACAAAAAAACCGCAGTGAGCGCGAACCTGCAGCCTTCAAAGCATGTCTGGCGTGCCGCCTCGGATCCTGAGCGGGAACCCTGACCTTCCTACCAGACCCAGGTTGGAGGTTGGAGCGATGTGGCCTTGAGCTGGGGTTAAAGTTTGCGGGGTGTGCAACCTCGCGATTGTGTCGGGACGTCACGGTCGAGCTCTCGCTTGCCCTCGAATGACCCCACTCACCCCCCACCCCCAACGTGGGTAATCGATACCTGGCAGTATCAGGAGAAGTTGGATGGAGCAAATTCTCGGAATGACCACAAATGTATCCTTTCCAGTTAACGGAAAGAGACACTATTTTTTATTGTATTTTTTTTTTTTTTAACTCCCAGCCATTTTCATTGAAGAAACTCAACTTTGACAGGCCCACAGAATATTGTGTTCTATTGCTATCAAAACATGTAACATACAAAAACAAAGGTTAGAGTCTCTTCTTTCATCAGGAAAAATATATAATTGTATCTGTTTCCATTTTGCAGCCATTAGCATTAGAATATAGCTACGTTTCATCAATATTCACATTCCTGGTGAAAACAATGACAAACAGAGCTTGTTGCAACATAGCCCTGGCTGATCTCTTATACTCTGCTGCCACCTGATGGTTGTGTTTTTAACAACTCTCATTGCTTTAAGCCACCTCTTCATGTCAGAAACCGCATCAAAGCCTCTGGTATGCTTTTGCGCAACAACAAAAATAAATACAATTATTATTATTTGGAAAGCCTGTACTGGGGAAATTCCAGTCGCAACACGTCCACGTCAAAATGTTAGTAGTAATAAATGTAATCAGAATGCATATATTTGTGGAGACTGGGGTCAAATTATATTTTACAGTTTGAAAAATGTGCAGAATTTCACAAGAACTTCACATTCAAGATTAGATAGCTCTTACTATGAAAAGAAAAATGCACTGAGCTGTCACCGTCTTACAAATGCAATTATGCCATCTAGTGGCAGAAAAATAACAACACAAAAGAATCTCAATTCATTTTTTTATAGAACAGTTCATCTTTTTTCTTTTTTTTTTTTTTTTAAACTCAATTTTATGAATTTTTATGAAATTACTGTATCAATGACTCAAAGATGCGGCCATTTTTCCCCCCACTTTTATGTTAACAAGAGTATGAAAACGTAGAAAAAATATTTGATTGTACATTTTATTGTACACGTAGAACAGATAAAATTAGCCATTAATCGTGAGTTAACTATTGAAGTCATGAGTTTAATTACGATGAAAAATGTAAATCGCATGACACCCCTAATGTAAATATTTGTGAAAGTTGAGTTCAACTGTAGACTAAACGGGGGGCCGAGGAGTGACGTCTCCGGACTGCACTTGAGACCCGAAAACAGGCGAGATGAATCAGTCATCATCGGCCGGTTATGGTAACCACGGCAACGCTGACCAGAGGATTGCGGGACGGGCATGTGTAAGCAAACGTCAGCCATTTTAGATGCCAGAATTGAAACTGGTGATGCAATCAAGTGCAATCGGCCAACTGAGGCTCCCAGTTTTCACTCGTCGTCGTCCACCGCCATCTTGTCAAATATTTTCATATGCCTTCATGTTTTGATTGCACTGCGGTTGTGCCCCAAAGTGCAAGTGACGACAAAATGCATCCTGGCCCGGCACCTCGGTGTTTGCGAGCGGAGGTGTTAACAGAGGAAAGGCAGGCGTCAAGTGTGTGCGCGTGTCTCCAAAAGGAGTCAAAACACATTTTTTTTGGGCAGGATTTTTTTTTTTTTTTTTTTTAGGTGACAATGTGTTGTGTTTCAAGACTTATTGCAAGAGTTGATGACGGTGCATTGGCTTCATAACGAGCCGTGACGTGGGCAGCTGCCACGTTAAAATGGTGATCACGTCTCATTTGACATGCAGACGTTTACAGGGATACGCCGCATCAGGTGCTAAAAATAAAAAATAAAAAAATAAATCATTTCTTACACTGACTTTATTTGTTGTTTACAGTTTGTGATAGCTTTGTATGAAGGTGATTTTCTTGGCTATTTATTATTTATAATGTTTAAAAATGTACAAGCGGACAAGGATCCCTGGAAATGACCCTGAAAAAGACAGCAACGTGTACAACTTCCTGCATGTCTTTTTAACTCCCAAAGACATATTTATACGTTTTTTTGTTTGTTTGTTCTGTATGCTAGAGCATACAGAAGGCTTTGATGCAGCCTCTGAGCTGAAGAGAATGCTTGAATCAATTGTAGTTATTACAAAAACGGCCTGCTGGCAGCAGAGTGTAAGAGATCAACCAGGGCCATAACGCAAAAAAACTTTTGCCACAGTTTTAAACAGATTTGTGAATAATGATGAAACGTAGCTAAATTCTAATGCTAATTGCTGCAAAACGGAAACATAGAAATATATTTTTTCCTGATGAAAGAAGAGATGCTAATCTTTTTTTTGGGAGGTTCCATGTTTTTATAACAAATATAGCAAAATATTCTGTGGGCATTGCAAAATCAGTCAAAATCCAGTAAAACAGCCAGGAGCAAAGGGAATTACTTCAGTGAAAAATGAATGAGTTAAGCATGGTCTCTTGAGATTTTTTGTGGGTATGCTAGGCTGATATTATGCACTTTTTTTTGTGTTTTTTTTTTTGGCCATGTGCATGTCAATCACACAGTTTGGACAATGTTGAACTGTCAACCAAGCTAGCATTTAGCATCAGTGTGGTTAAGCTCGCATTGACTGCTTTTCCTCACATGGTTTCTCTGTGCCCCAACATGTCTTTTTACATACTTCTTGTATGTGTGAGGGTTTTCTATTGATATTGTATTATGGATGCTTTAATTACACAGCACTTTGAGTTGTATTTTTGATGTATGAAAAGTCCTATATAAATAAAGTTTGATTGAATGCCTGAATTTTCAAAACAAATACAAGTGGACATTAATCCTAACCCCACGCCCCACCCCCTTTTTTTTGTCTTAGGTCCCCGCTCTTCTTCCTGGCCGACCACGTCGCCACACGCAGGCACGAGCAAGACTGTCAACCAACTTGTAACTTGTTTGCTTTGTGATTTAATGTTGACTCTGCAAAAAAAAATCAAGCTTGATTACGAAGAATACTTAAACTCTCAATTTATACACATCACATAACTTAAAAAAAATATATTTGGAACGATAAAAATTTGACGTGAGCAGTGGGCACATGCAACCATCTGACACCTCTCACTGACTGGAATCAAAAGTAAGTGCCATGTACTTTGCAACATCATCGCATACTTCTGGACATGTTTTTAAATGTCACTGTTGTTAACAAAGTTGTTGCTGTTGTCACCTAGAATGTGTCACTTAAAATGCTCTTGTAAATAAAATTACGTTGACCTAAATCTGAACATCACTTCAACGAATGTTGCGATATTTTGCAGTGTTTGAGATTTTCCTGCTTATTAAAACGGTTCGGTTTCTATCCACTAGAGGGTGCTAACGCATCTGGGTAAACCGCTCTGTCGTGGTGAAAGTTTTCGAGGAAAAACGACTCTGGCCACGCAAAAATAACTTTCTTTCACAAACTAGGTGTGCACTTTCTTTTATATTTTCCCTTTGTTGTATTTTTTAACCTTTGATGTATTTGACAAACCAATATTCTAAGGAATACACTGCATGTATGATACAGGCTATTACTAGTACATGGTATATTTACTGTACATGGATTTTGATTTTCAACGTTGTGAATGCTAGAAATGTATCAGTGTGTTCATACATAACACATATGTTCAAATAAGAGATCTGATTACATGGATTTGCTTTATCTCCTGTCTTTGGCTCCTGATATAACAAACAAGATACTTGATAAGAAAGCCAATTTTTCACAGTACCAAATGAATGTATTATAACAGGTTCCGCTGTAATTTGTTGGTCATAATGAATATATGGTCCTAAATGGATATTTAAACGATTTCTGTGTAACTGACAACCAATTGTCATATTTACTTTTTAATTTTTATCAATGGCTTTCTACAGTAACCATTTTCCACATTATAGGCCCTGTTTTATCAAGAGTTAAAATCAATAATTCCATTCACTTTGTACAGGTAGGATAATTAAAATCAATTATAATTGTATTTTCAATTATAACTCTTGCTACAAGGTCGAAGGCTGCATTATGCAGTCCCACCTACTTCGAATCGTGTTATTTTACTTTACTTTGTACAACAATGAAGTGCTATTTGCTTTCCACTCCTCTCATTTGACTTCCACTTCCCATAATTTCCTCCCCTGTGGGTCTCCAATGAACCGACGCATGCGTTGTGAGCAACGCGCTATGCTGAGCAACAAGGCATGACTGGAACATGAAAGTGGAAACGCCGATTGCAATACATTATATAATCGCAGTAGCTGGGGAACAACATGGCGTCCATATGTCATGTGACCAGTAGTTGACAAATCACAGCGTAGTATAGCTGTGAAACTGAGTTGGCCAAAAGCTCTCCACAGCGCTGTGTCGCTTGAGCGCACGCCCCCTCCTGTGGCCGATGGTGGTAACAACATGGCGTCCGTGTTTTCAGTATGAGATACGATGCAATACTGCCCTCTTGCGGATGACTGGAGTAACTACATTCAGGGTTGAAATAGATTTGACTGGTTCGTGAGCTGTTAATATATGAAACAATCCAATCGTTGGATTCCTACTTGAGTAGATTACATAGCTGGCTACAAAGACGTGGATGAGGGAATTGAAAGTAATTCCCCCCAAACCCCACACCCAACCCCGCACCCCCGGGAATCTGATGGTGTTAATGGCTAGTGGGGCGGGGTGACGGTTGCGGGTGCCCTTCAGCGAGATTTCGGATTACAAGAAGCGAACTCATCACCTTCAAAATTTTTCATCGCCGGCACCGTAAACAGATAGACCAATGGAAAAAGACACCGACTCTCGTACTGGTGGCATCGCGTTCGATCCTCGCGCTCTCCTCATTTTCAATAATTTGAGAACTACCCACAAAAGCAGAAAATATCGGGCTTCGCACCCGTCTCTGGGTTTGTGGTAACCGAAACTTTAGTTTTACAGACCACTCAACTAAACCCTGTGTTGCCTATTTCGGATCTTATTGAATTTATTAGGGCCATATACTCCTGTGGAAATTCTACAAATACAAAAAATAACACGCCGAAAAACTTCAACCATGATGGCCGACTGGTATAAAACTTTGCCTCCGGTTCAAGTGATCCGGGTTCGATCCTCGCTTGTGCACTTTCGAACTACATAAACTTATATGACGCAATCAATAGATTGCAGAAAGCGAGTCTCGAACCCGAGAACAAGTAAACCAAAGGCAAAGTCGTATACCATTCGACCATCTCGACTTTGGAAACACGAGATCTTTCGCTTCTTTTCATAGAATCAGTGGTCCAGTTCCAAATTCCATTTGTTACCTCATAGGATAAGTATGACCTCAGGGAACAGAGCCAACATGTGAGTTTAGTCAAATGGCTAACGCAACGCGCTTCGGTTCAGACCACCGTGGTTCGATCCCAGCACCGTTCAATTTTCCGAACTCATCGGGATTTTCTGTCCACATGCAGTCGAAATACTTTTTTTTTTTTGTGTGTGGGTCTCTTAGTTAAATAAAGCTTTTGAAAAAAAAAAGCACGTGATGACGTTGTTGCCGAAAACCTATTTAAGGTGTGACTAATTGAACGAGAGATCCTTCTTTTCTTCACCAGTCTGACAGCATCACGTCGACATCGTCCGCCTGCTGGTCTCCACTCATCTCGACAAGATGACCAAAAGCTTTGACAAATGGTTTGTTTGCACATTCTTCGTACTCTCGTGATTGTAACTTAACATGTTCACCTTTTCACCGTGCAAACACCTTGCTAGCATGCTAGCTAAAATGTTTGGTCGATTGCGGTCAAATTAACGTCAACCGCGTGCTAAAATGACACAAACTCATATTTGACATGTTTAGCGATAAATGCTCGCGGTAAGTACTTTATTTATTAAAACTTTTATTAAATGGCACTTTGAAATGGAAGATGTTGAATAACACGGCGTACTTCTTAACTAACTCCCTTTTTTTTCTTTTCCAGCGTCTAAGAGCAGTTTGGCAGAAGGTAGGTTGCCAGCGTTTGTACATTCAATTCAATAACTATTAACTCTGAACTTTTAATTTGTCCACAGGCTTTTGCATCTTGAAGCAAATGGACTTCCCTTGAAATGAAATTGCACTTTATTTTATTTTTTTCCTCCTCCCTCCTCTTTCTGTCCCCTGGCTAAATGTACTTGCATGTTTCTAAATGTCACTGTATCTTTCAACCCAGCCAGCATGCCATTGACACGCACTGTGTCCAGCTCAGTCCTGTTCTCGTCACTGGTGAGACACAAACACTCATACACATTAAAATGTGAAATCATGTTTTAATTAGTTTCAGCACATGGTGAAGATGAGCTACAACATTCTGAATGCCAACAGGAGGCTTCGAGTGATGTGATTCAGGTGCGACATTACAAGCAAAAATGTATGAATTTCTAAGGGCCAGGATTGCAAAATGTTGTGCTGTACACTACCTCATTGTTAACTCCACTCTGTAGGCTTCTCGAAAAACAAGTTGTCTGTTTGGCCTCACGTTGTAGTTGTTGTCCTGGACAAGACTGAAGGAGGGTAAGAACATGTCATGTGACTTGCACTGACCATTACTGACATGTTGCTTTTCTGCGTGCAGGTAAAAACTGCATCTTGACTTGAGCTGCCTGAGGCATAAGAATTGTGTAAGAGGCTGGGTGAGCATGCTGCAAAACAAAATGGCTGACGTTAACATTTGATACATATTTTTGAACATCCCTTTTTGTAGTTTTCCCGACGCTGACTTGAACTGCACTGCACTTCACTTGGGACCCTCAAAAAGGTGCGTTTAATGAGTTAACGTTGGTTTTCTTCTACTTATGTCCACTAGGTGGTGCCAAAGCATCTCTGGGCCATGGAGAAGCTAAACTACTCCTCCAAAACTGGAGGGTTCCTGTCTGCCTGGCCACCAAGAGCCTGTACCTGTGGGGAGAGAAAGACAAACATCTGTCCTGTTTGAAAGTGCTATATAAATAAAGCTAACTTGACTGCTAATGTGTTTGTTTTTTGTTTTTTTTGGGGGGGGGCACATGTTAACGTGAAGTAGAAGTTGGACTGTTCATTGCTTAGTTCCTGTTTGTCCACTGCCGAACTGCAAAGTGAAAGGTTGGAGTAAGCCAAGCCATGTGACCAAAATGTTTTCTTCGTGGTCTTCTTCCTGTGAATGCAGCTGCGTCATCACTGACAGTCCCAGAAACAACTCGCAGGTCGTCTTCTGCACGGGTGAGTTTCATCTTGCATCAAATATTTCCTGCAGTCAAAAGTTCTCTATTTTGTGTGTGTGTGTAGCATCCTTCACTAGGCAGTGACTGTTGTCCAACACTTGTTTTCTTGGTGCTGCATTGATGCCATCAGCTGGAAGAAGTTGACACAATTTAACGGTAAGCTTTGAACATTTTAGACTCGGCGAGTCTCTATTTCTGCCACAGGCGATGCAGCAGTGTGAGCGATTGGCCCAGATCCCCTTCTGTGCTGGTGGGTTTCGTTATTTCAATAACATTTGCTGCAAAAGTTGACTTGCCTCACTGTTTTTGTCTTAGGGCCACATGCTCTGCTTTGGCTTGCTGACGAGTTGACCTGGTGATGACGAGACGGCAATCAAGTCATCCAACTTTAAGTTTAATTTTTTACAACTTTTTAAGTTATTTTCCACTTGTTTTTTTTATTTTTTTTTGCTTGCCATTCAACATGTACACTGCAAAATAGTTGACAAATTTTATCTTTTCTGTGTTTTGTCTTGGGCCCACACAATCTGCTCCAGCTTGCTCAATTCACCTGGTGACAAGGACACAGCAATTAAGTCATGTTATTTTTTGCCCTTCATGTGCACTACAAAAAAATAAAGTTGGCAAATTGAATCTTTTCTGAACTCTTCTTGTAACATTACAAAACCTTAGTTTCACAAAATGTAACCTGTAAAAAAAAAAAAAAAAGGGTGGGGCCAAGTTGCATGGTAGGTGGGACTATGCAAGCTACTGAGCAGGAAGCAATCTGATTGGTAGGTTCAGTAATAGTACCAGAATCTGATTGGTTGGCTCAATAAGTGGGTGGGGTTTATGCAAATTTTTCAATCTGGTGATTTGCATAAGTAGGCGTGGCTATGCAAATTTAGCAATATACCTGTCTGGTGTGAAAAAGTGGGTGTGGCTATGCAAATTTATTTGCATACAGCCAGCTGATTGGCCCAATCTTAGAGGGTGTGGTCACTTATGCAAATTAATTAGGACTTTCCCAAAAGTGGGTGGAGCTTTGTCCATTCATTTGCATGTTGAAGCTTAATGGCAGCAAGAAAACATTTTTTTGGGCCTTGAATGGATTGCAAGTGTATTGTTCGGGTTGTTCTTGAAGATGTTTTGGCCTCTGGTACGAGCAGACTTCCTCGATTCATGCTCAAAATCGCGCCATCTGGCCTTGAAAATGAACCGAGAAAGCCAGGTCGGACGTGAAGCCAAAAATCTTCTAGAACAACCGGAACAATCCACTTGCAATCCATTCAAAAAATGAGAATACAACCGCATGACAATGACAAATAGTCACAATTTGAAAACTCAACGTGCAATTAGAAATAAAACACGGAGACACTGATTCCAGTTGAACAATATATTTGACTTCAGACAAGCAGTTTTTTTGGATACAGCAATAATGTTGGACTCAAGTTACAAATGTTGGTCGACAGGCTGTACATGGAAGCAGCAGCACACGACACCATGTTGTGTGGGTGTGTGATGTCACATGAGCACAAGCGACCCATCTCTACATGGGACAAAACATAAAAAACACACTAACAGAAAACATCTTTCGATGCTTCTGGACATGTGCCAAAGTTTTTTTTTTAAACAATGACAAATGGCTTAGTGACATCACATACCTGAAGCACACAACATTTGCCTTCAAATAGCGCACACACCTGTCCTTGAGCAGCTTGCTGTCAATGTAGCACAGACCCATCCACATGTCCTCAAGTCTTGAGGCTGTTGGCTGCGTGTTAATCCAAGACCTCCTCCATCCTGTCAGGAAACAAAAACAAAACGAGTCAGTCATGCTTATTCACATCAAAGTACAACACTTTGCGCTCGCAGCTAAGTCAAATGCTAACTAGCTCAATCAAAAAAAATGACAGTAAGTAATGATGCCAAAATATCATTAAAATGCCTCAGTTAAAAATAATTAACAAAGGTTAGCATGTACAATCATCAGTAAAAACAGAACAATTTTTCGCAATTTTTTTTTAACTATTTCTATGTGCATTTAAGAAATGAGAGTGTACCTAATATTTGGACACTTCATTAGGTACACTTGAGACGTATTGACTGAAGCCTCATGACTTGTCTATATACGATCATAACCTGTACACATTGGTTAAGACAACAACTAGGGTGTACCTCACAATTTGGCCATTTTGGAAAGTCATTCGGTACATGAGCGCAGCCAAAAACCAACTGGCTGACCCAACTCTCTATGGGGTAGATGCCACAAGTTCCAACTTCCAGGTTTCCAGACATCAGTGCCATTTCACAACACTTCACAGCTAAGTCCAATGCTACCAGCTCAACCAAAAAAAAAAAAACAAAGAAAGAAAAAAAAACTGACAGTAAGTAATGATGCCAAATTGTCATTTAAAATGCCACAGTTAAAAATGAATGGTTAGCATTAATCATCAGTAAAAGCAGAACAATTTTAAAACTATTTCTATGTGCATTTGTAGTAGCACACATCCCTTAATACCATGTTGAAGTTCACACACCAAATGGAACAACATGCAGAGGCTCTACTGTCCACTCATGATCTATCTGTCAATAGATTATGTCCACATGGTCAAGAAATAGACTAAGACTAAGAGTGTACCTAATATTTGGACACTTGATTAGGTACACTGACACCTCATGACTTGTCTGTCTATTATCATAACCTGTATACATTAGTCAAGACAACAAACTAGGGTGTACCTCACAATTTGGCCATTTTGGAAAGTCATTCGGTACATGAGTGCAACCAAAAACCAACTGGCTGACCCATCTCTCTATAGGCCAAACCCAGTTCATCGACTGCACAACACTGCCACACGTGGAACCAGACAACAAGTACATCATTCAATGCTCCTGGACATGTGCTTTGAAGATTTTTTTTTTTTTGTACAAATAGTATTTATTTTAATAAGTAGGTAACATAATATGTCAACCTAATTGATTTTTAAAAAATACATTTGAAAAAACTTTTTATTTATTTTTTATTTGAAACATTTTCTAAAGAATTTATTTTTCAATCATTTGGGCCACACCAATGTGATTTTAAAACAGCACATGTTCAGAATCATTGTATGTTGTTCTGGTGTGTCTAAGTACATCAAGCGCAAGTCAAAGTTCACTGACAAATGGCTAAGTGACATCAGACACACCTCCTCAAGCACACAGCATACATTAGTCAAGACAACAACTAGGGTGTACCTAACAATTTGGCCATTTTGGAAAGTCACTCGGTACATGAGTGCAACCAAAAACCAACTGGCTGACCCATCTCTCTTTAGGCCAAACCCAATTCATCGACTACACAACACTGCCACACGTGGAACCAGACAACAAGTACATCATTCAATGCTCCTGGACATGTGCTTTGAAGATTTATTTTTTATTTTTTTGTACAAATAGTATTTATTTTAATAAGTAGGCAACATAATATGTCAACCGAATTGATTTTTAAAAAATACATTTGAAAAAAGTTTTTATTTATTTTTATTTAAAGTATTTTATTTTTATTTGAAACATTTTCTAAATAATTTATTTTTCAATCATTTGGGCCACACCAAAGTGATTTTAAAACAGCACATGTTCAGAATCATTGTATGTTGTTCTGGTGTGTGTCCAAGTACATCAAGCAAAAGGCAAAGTTCACTGACAAATGGCTAAGTGGCATCAGACACACCTCCCCAAGCACACAGCATGACACTTTTGACTCAAAAAAGTACACGTACCTGTCTAAAAGCAGGTTTCCAATTGCATGGTTGAAGGGCAGACCCATCCACGTCCCAAACAGCCTCGATCATGTCAAGAAAACAGAAACGGAAGAAGTCAGTCATGCTCATTTGCATATTGTAGGTGCTAATTTGCATAAAACACTTAGTTTTTCATACAACCGAAATACTCTTAATATTCGCATCAGTACTTCCTAAATATCATATTATTGAAGTTTTGATGAAAATCTGATTATTTATGATTTTTCATAGAATGCAAGTGATACATGCAGTCAGGTAAGCAGGTCAGTGCAGTCCAACCTAAGCCACTCCCCACCCGCTCACTCTGCTCTGCTGACTCCACCCTTCTCACGCCCATCACCCGCACAAGACCGCCTTCGCTAACCGCTGCTGCGCCGCCCTCTAAAACTTTCATGCTGCATTCAAGGATGGTCGGAACTCGGATATTTCCGAGGTCATGTGTACGGAGCGCCCCCTTGAACTCGGAAATTCCCACTGATTTGAATATATGACTGGATAGCCGATAGGCCAATATTTTTGAAGCCGCGAGGCCGCCATATAGCTCCTCCCAAGAAAAAAATTCTCGGTATACAATCCTGTACATTTTACAGTATCAAAATTGGAGAATATTTGAGACAATACTTAGCATAAATAGAATGGTTTTATGTTTTAAATTCATTCAACAAACAAAAAAAGACATTTTACAACTTGCCTTAAATACATGCATAAATTATATGCTTAATGTTAATTATATGCTTAAAGTAGGAAACGTGTATTTATTTTATTAAAGTTTGAAAACTAATTCAACATAAGATGCTTCTGCCAAATCTAATATAATAAGAATATTGGGGTCTAAAAAAAACTGAGCGATAAAAGAAAAAGGGGTTCGTCAAAGCAGCACATACCGTCCACTTTTTTTTTTTTACTTGCAAGGACACGGAAACGGGAAACAAACCAATTTCCGTTTTTTGTTTTGATGTATATGAACAAATAACGGGAAACAAGTCGTCTCCCGTTTTTGTTGAATTAAAAATGAAAATGAAAAACGTGAAACGGGCCCTTATCCGATGTTCTATTATGTGTTTATTTAGCACAAATCGGGAAATGAAATGTGGCCGTAAACCGTTTTTCGCAAGCTGGTTTCTCCTTGACCCGGAAGCCGTCATCTTTTGCGGCACGTCACGCTGCTGCTGCTGCAGTAGCAGCTTGCTGCCCCCTAGTGTCTATTTCGAGGTCCCTGTTGGCGCCTATTCTTCGGGACTTCCAAACATGGCTTTAGATGGCTATCACAACTTGATAGTGGAAATGAAAAATAACGGCATGACGTCTAGTGAAATCGCTACACATCTGGCGTTGCCAATAAGAGGACTTTCGGAGAGAAATGTCCGAAGGTGGCTCTCAGATCATTGTCTGTCAGAGGCCTCGAAATAGACACTAGGGGGCAGCAAGCTTCCACTGCAGCAGCAGCAGCTTGTGACGTGCGCAAAAGATGAACGGCTTCCGGTCAAGGAGAAACCAGCTTGCGAAAAACGGATTATGGCCACATTTCATTTCCAGATTTCTGCTAAATAAACACATAATAGAACATCGGATAAGGCTCGTTTCCCGTTTTTCATTTTCATTTTTATTTCAACAAAAACGGGAGACGACTCGTTTCCCGTTATTTGTTCATATAAATCAAAACAAAAAAACGGAAATCGGTTTGTTTCCCGTTTTCCATGTCCTTGCTTCAGAAGGAAAAACGAATGGCCGAAAAGTACACGGACCAGATACACAGGTCAGTGGAAATTCCACTTGCGAGGTCGGGATTTAAAAAAAAAAAAAAAAAAAAAAGACGCGAACTTCACCGACGGACTACGAGTGACGTTACTCTACAAGAGCGACTCCTTCGGAAACACAGACCGTGAATGGTAAAACACAATTTACTTGAGTATAAAACTAGATATCTATCTCCCTGCATGAAATTATACGGTGAACTATATAGAATACTTATGAAATACAATAGAAACAATAAATGAAACCAAATTGCGAGAAAGTAAGTTTGCTGGAGGTAAAATTGAGTTTTGAGGACCAAAATAAAAAAACTAACAATATATCACTATCCGCCATTTTGGTTGTTTACGTTCGTCTCGAACGCTTTCCGGTCGGAAAATGGGGGGAAAAAAAGGCGGGGGGGACACTAACTGATATATACGACTTCCGACCATCCTCGAGTGCAGCATTAACTACTCCCACAAGCTATCAGGAACACTCATTAGAAACACAGGTGTCAGAGTCTGGTCCTCGAGGGCCTGGGTGAGTCCTGCATGTTTTCGAGTTCTCTCTACTCCAACAGACCTGATTCAATGATCAGAGATAATACCAGGCTCCTGCTGAGCTTATGAATCGGCTGTGTTGAACGTGGGAAACCTCTAAAACATTCAGGACTCAGGCCCTCGACGACCGGACTTTGACACCACTGCATTACATTTATTTTCACGCGCTCAAACTGGATTTTCTTTCATCCTGCTGCATGTTTTTGTATTTATTATTATTATTATCTCCCACTTTCTCCTTTTTAACAGGCAAACTAACACATTTTATATTGGACAATAGCATCGTTAGATTGTGAAAACGCAACTAAATGTTTTAACTTTTGATCTAATCGAGTCAACTGAGGACACACTAAATAGGAGACGATGGTTCTTTTTAAACAAAAATGTACTTTTAGAGGACCATGCAGTGGAAAAGTTGAGCATGAGTTACCTTTTCACAACACGTGGTTACTTTTCTTCATCTGACGTGCAAGTAGACGGGCAGCAGCCGACGTGGAGACAATAGTCCTTTATTGTGGACGCATCTGTGCATGTAAACAATAAAAAATTACCTACTAGTACTATCGTAACTTGGCTCATGTGGTCGAAATTCGGTCAATACAAACAAAACGCCATGGCCGATGCCAAACTAGTCCGAATTTTCTTTTCCGGTCGGTGTTTAACTTCCGGGTCGCAGCTAAATCTAGAGCTAACTAACTAATGATAATAAATTATCAACGCCGTAGCGAATAACGAACAAGAGGGCAAATTTGTCATTGTGTGTCGAACGGTACATCCAGAATTTAAAGTTTAAACTTTAAACATTTTAAATGACTTGTTCTTGTTCCCACAAACCAGGGGTCACCGCCTTTTTTTTTTTTTTTTTTTTTTTTTAAATCTTACCTTCAACAATTCTTTGACAAATTGGAATCTACAGCCAGAACATAGCATACAGAAGCAAAATAGTAAACTTATTTATTAAATTTACAATACATCATACCTAACAAAATCCCAACAGCAAAGATAAACACTGAAACAAAAGAAAAACAGAATTTAAGTGGAGAAAATAAATGCCAATGTCTTGACAGGCTTCTTATTTTTAGAAGTAAACATATAAAGTTAATATACATCTTAAAAAAAAAAAAGGCACTAACGTGGGACGAGTATCCCATGAGCCTGTTCCAAAAATGGCTCACCAGTGATTGTGATTTTTGAGGAAATGTGAAAATGTAAACAATGGAAATGATATACAGAAATAAAGTGTTGCATATTAGTATTTGTTTCACAATTACTCTGAGAAATCATGAACATGTTCACAGTCGTAAATGATATAGGGCTGTCACTATTACAGTCAGAAAACAAGAATTTTTCAAGGAGGTGGATCTGGATTTTAATGCTGACATTTTTACATGCAGAACTATAAGTGTGAATGTACAGACTAATCAAGTGACCCTGCTGCAGAGTGATTTCATGGACAGTCAAAAGCAATCTGGATATCTTAAGACTTTTTTTTTTTTTTTTAATTACCAACATCGCAATTATGATCTGAAGTTGTCAACATACACCCAACATTGAAACAAAAAAAACATTTTAGACATTTTGTTGAGAAAACAAACAAACAAAAAAAACTACTTGACTCAGTAATGGGGTGTATCACTCAAACCGACACAACCTATCAGAAAAAGATGTTGGCCTATTAAAGTGTTTCAGTTTTCATTATATACTGTAGCTGCCAAGTTAACATAGCAGCTAACACAACTAGCACGTTGTGATAAAACTTTAAAAATAAAAATTAGTTCGTTTAGGTATACATATTAAAAATGCACTCAAAAAAAAAAAAAAAGACCTGAACCAACTGTCCATTTTTTACGTTAACTTCATAAAATAATGTTCACTTATCAAATATTTTTCTTGTCAAGTGCCACTTTAAACAGAAGCATCCAACACAACGGGTGCTGCCGTTCCAAACAACTCGACAAAAACAAGGACAAAAGGTCACTTTCCTTGGATTCACCTCCACTTTTATTACAATGAAAACGTACACAGCCTTTAACGGTAGGACTTCTGGTAGCGGGCGCGGGCTCCGGGTCCACCAAATTTCTTGGACTCGCAGCGGCGCGGGTCGGCGACCAACAGGGTCCTGTCGTACTGGATCAGGATGTCCTTGATCTCCTTCTTGGAGGCCTCGTCCACATCTGCCATGGGGAACAAAATCTTCATAAAATGTAATTTAACAGATAAAATGACAACATGTGTTGTCGTAATGGACTTACACTTCTGATAATACGCCACCAGTGATTTGGAGATGGCCTGACGGATGGCTGGAAGGGAGAAAAACAAAATTAATTGCTGTCAAATTCGCCCTGTGATTGGCTGGCAACCAGTCCAGGGTGTACCCAGAGCCAGCTGAGATAGGCGCCAGCACCCCCCGCGACCCTTGTGAGCAATAAGCGGTCAAGAAAATGGATGGATGGATGCTGTCAAATTCAATACATTGTTTTGCTTCTTACCATAAACCTGTGCCACATGTCCGCCTCCCTTCACTCGGACTCTGATGTCAACTCCAGCAAAACGCTCCTTGCCCAGGAGCAACACGGGCTCCAAAAGCTGAACGAGAAAAGAGGACACAAGGGCTTTTATATCGATCTACTGTAAACACATTCACACATTTATATGCAATCAACTTGCTCACCTTGTACTGGAGGGTGGCAGGCTCTACCATTTCCAGGGGTCTGCCGTTCACTTTAATCAGGCCATTGCCTCTCTTGCAGTGGGCGACTGCAGTGGCAGTTTTCTACAAGACAACAAGTAAACATTACAGCATAAATAAGTAGAGATTGTCGTGATTAATGTGTACGCTAAGATAGCTTCAAAATAAGCCACAACTTGGCTTAACTCAGGAGCCTACTTAATTTTGAACAAAGACTATCAAGTTAATCGCAAAATGTCAGATAGTGAAAATAAGCAACATAACTTTTTATTGAAGGGGAACAATTCAGTCGTGTCGTAGTGATACATCGAAGCCGGCTAGCAGCGAACTAAACAAAAAACCACGTTCCATCATCAAATTTTACAACAATATGTACAGTCACATATTATGTCGACATTAACATAAAAATATGATCGTGAGTGAAATTGTTAAATAATACGTCAATTTTAATAAAATTACGAAAGAACGCATTTGTATACGTTAGCTGGCCTAGCTAATGGTGCCCAGGCCACACTCGGTTAGTCGCACCGCCACACGTGTATCTCTTTTACTTACTTTACGTCCAAAAACCTGGACAGATTGCAAGGGACCTTTCGCTGGCATGTTTCTGAAACACACAACGCACTATGTTTACTTTGGAAAGGGGGACAAAAGTGTTTTATTTGGGGTTAATAGCGCATCGAGGCGGTGGACATACCGTATTCAGCTAGGTTGCCGCACAGAGAGACCGACGGGGCTTCACGGGCGGAGCATCAGGGGCTGTTGCGCGACTGTTGCAGCCATTTTGCGGCAAAACTTTACGACGGTTACTGTTGCTGTACAGTACGTCCATTTTACATGGACGAAGAAAGTCCCTATGAATTAACTTTAAGTATATTTCATTTAATATATTTAATTTTCTATCTATCTATCTATCTATCTATCTATCTATCTATCTATCTATCTATCTATCTATCTATCTATCTATCTATCTATCTATCTATCTATTACTTTTCATCATCCCTATTTTATCTTTTTCTCCCTTTTATCCATCCTACTTACTTTTCACATCATCCTTGTTACCTACTCTTCTCCCTTCCTACCTACTTGCCCCATCCTCCCTTTTTCCATTCATAGCACGTCACCTTTTTGTCCTTTCTATTCTTCTTTCCATCCTTCCTTGCCCCTGCTTTATTAAATAATTTAAGCCATTAAATAATTTAAGTCAGCTGAACATTTTTTGCATTAATTTCACATTTTATCTTCTGTTTTATTGTAAATGTTTTGCGTCTGTTATTAAACAATTAGCTTTTTGCATAAAAAAAATCAGTTATACAAACTTTACTGTCGTTTGTGCAATAGCACCATCTAGCGGTGATGAAAATAAAATAATTCTATTCATTGTTCAGTTTGAGGCTGAAGTTGCATGCAACCACATGCTGACTTTTGAAAGAGAGCACCGATGACAAACATGTTGCTGTGTTGAAGTGAAACAAAACAAGCACCCACTCTGCGGTTTGTACAAATTTGATTGCAAAGCTCGCGTTGTGTGTAGACTCTCCAGAAATCATGATCTTTTGGCTGCCATTGAGGTGCGGTGTTAAAGGCCCAGTCTGCCGGTTTCACTCAGGAAAATGCACTTTTTAAATACAGGATTTAAACAAACAAACTACTTCTCAATTTACAGACGTGGGCTTCTCTTAATTTCTAGTGGTGATTTTTAATAGTTTAACCTGTAATGTTCTTATTTTGATGCATCAGAAGATGCCCTGGCACACATGGAGTCCCGAGGTCAAGACAATAAGTGTCTGGATTAACCTCTGTTTACACAATCCCCCCTCTCCATGTGTCCTTCCCTCCTCCCTCGCCGCCCGCATAGGAACACGTTAAAGCCTTGCTTGTGTGTCAAGTCCACCTCACAGACGTCTGTTGAAAGCACGGCATCACGTTTAACATGATAGCATTTTCAAAAGACAGCATTTGAGCCTCTCAGTCAAAAGTAGTAAATAAAGAGTGCGCCATATATGTGCATTCCCTCACTGCCCAGGCTTTATGGAAACACATCACCTGGAGGCGTGACCCGCTGACCCCGGGCTGTCACAGCGCCGTGAGCACGAGACAAACGCGGCAAGATTTAGTGCGGAGGAGATGCCGTTCCCGGCCCACCGCCGCCGCTCCTTTGACCATAATAGGCCAACGGCGCGCTGGGGGAAACGTGTTGCCGGTAATTGAAGTTCACCCGGGAGAGGAGAAGGACGGACGGGAGAGCGCCCCGAGCTTCTGTGAGGTACACACCAGCGCTGTTGTCGTGGCAACCCAGCCGGCCGGGAGAACTCTTGTGGGTTCAACGGGCGGAAAAGTCCGGCTCGGGATTGATGTCAACACGCCTTGCCTTTTATATCCCTCACAGAGCAGCCTTGAAAGGCTACAGCTACCTGAACAGGCCTCGTTTTACACCTCATTTCACTTTACTGTGCTTGTAGCCTCAAAGAGCATCAAAAAGACTATAATGATCTGCAAAAGGCTACATAGTTAAACTTGGACTTAGAATTTAGCTCATTATCAAGACCATAAAGTCACTACTGTAATCCACAAATCGGGCAAGTTGAAATGAGATTACAGTAAATTACCTTTAAAATGGCACAGATCGAAGTAAAATGACCATAATATACGAAAAACTTGCACATGTTAAAGTAAGATCTCCACACTCCACACAGGTTGACATAAGATTACCGTAACAGCCCAAAATGGGTTAAGAAATAAGACTAAGTCTGGGTCCAGAATTGAGGTTAAAATGAGACAACAGTACTGTAATGTTCCGCCTTCTATTATTCAAGAAATGATACAGGAATATATGTTGTTAGCTGATTGCTATTTATTCAAGCACAGCCATTTCACCTTGGTTCCACCTGGTAACTCTCGTTCTGTGTCCTAACACACAAACATAAGGCTATACTGCCAACTAGTGGATAATGATATTACTGCTATCATTACAAGTACTACCTTAAAAAGTTGTGCCGGTTGAAATAAGACTACTCACTCCAAAAGCACTAATTATCTTACGACAGTAAAAAGTTACACACTTTACCCCCCCCCCCCCAACAAAAAATACAATAAAATTCTTGACAATGATTATGTTCTCTGCAGCCCGACTAGTCTAACTATGGTATCCTGGTTAATATTGCGTTAGTGGAATCTGAGTTAAGCACAAAATCCAGCCGTTTTTATCAGTATCAGAAGGCAGCCATTTTGCTACTTGCTATCGAGTGAAAATGACATCACAGTTGCCCAGGTCTCAGGTTACAACCAATCACAGCTCAGCTTCAGACAACAGGTGAGCTGTGATTGGTCATTGCCTGAGCAACTGTGATGTCATCTTCAGTCGACAGCAAGTGGCAAAATGGCCGCCCCCGCTAAGCTGGATAAAAACGGCTGGATTTTGCTGCATAACTCATTTTCCACAAATGTAATATTAATCAGAATGTCATGTTTAGATTAGTGAGGTCATATATAACATTATTGTCAAGAAATGTTAAAGATGACTTCCTCTTTTTAAATGCAAAACTACCGTAAATCACCAAAAATCTTAAAGTACTACTGTAAATGTCCTAAAAATTGTACAAGATTAGTACAATTGCGTAAGTTTAAAATTAGACTACCGCAACACCCTAAAAAGTAGTACAGGTGGAAATTACACTTATATAACACTATAAAAAAAGTTGCATAAAATAAAATAAGATGACCATAATGCCCTAAAAGTTGCACCAATTAGCATAGACCAGGTACTTGTCCCAAAAGGTAAAATAAGACTAGTGTAAATCACCCATAAAATGCACACATCAGAATGAGAATATTGTAAATCAATCCAACAATTGCGCAGGGTAAAAGTAGACTACTGTAAATCACAAAATTTGCAGGTTAAAAGGAGACTGATATAAACCATTCAAAAATCCTGTTTAAAATAAGACTATCCTAATACCACTAAAAGCTGCACAGGTGAAAAAAAAAATCCATAAATGGCAAATAATTGTGCCATTTAAAATGCACAAAATTCAAAGGACCCTACCGTAAATCTCCCAATAATTGTGCAAATTAAAATGAGACAGTTGCAAAGGTCCTGCGCTCGAAATGTGGTAATAGTTATTAGCTACTTAATGAATGCTGTCAAGTCAAGTCAAGTCAAATTTGGCAACACACGCAAATGCACACACACGCACACACACATCCTCACGGTGCTATCTTTGTGGGACCCTCTCATTGACATAATGTATTTCCTAGCCCCTTCCCCTAACCCCAACCATCAAAAATGATTGCCTACCCCCATTCCTTACCCTAAACTCAACCATAACCCAATTGAAACCTAAACTGTAAAACCAAGTCTTTACCCTCAAAAAGAGGTCTAAACTTGTTGGGCCCAGCAAAATGGCCCCACAAGGACGGTTGGGCCCCACAAGTCGGTGAAATCCCAAAAACTTTGCCCCACCATGTAACAAAAACACACACACACACACACACACACACACACACCACTTCCCCTCTGTTAGTGTCACTCGCCTCCTTCTCTTGTTCCATCGCTCTTATTTTCCGTCATCTTTCTGCCAGTGTGTGTATGTGTGTGTGTGAGTGCGTGAGTTCAAGGGTCACTGATGACTCAGCGGGTTGAAGACGGGGACACGGCATCCAAAGCACTTACAGTATATTGCTTTCATTCTTATTGTTCTTGTCTTGATAGCTTGACTACATTTCACAGCCTGGAAGAGCTTACGCTACGTTACACGCGAAACAAATTAAGCAAGAAATGGCGGCCATTTTGTGTGCATGCGCGCGCATCTCCCGAGAGGATAGGCTGGGAAGCGGCGATGGGAAAGTGGGCCAACGCTGTCAGGCCTCCGCTGGAGAGCTCCTTAAAAGGCGTGGAGAGATGATGTCGTGGACTCTTTCCTCCCGCCCCCCCACCTTGAAGTTTTTTTTGCAGTCTTTGGCCAAACTCATCATGCAGAGAGAGAAGAAGAAGAAAAAAAAACCCGCTGATGACTTCACCCTGCTGCGCCAGCGAAGGCCTGCGTGCATCAGGACGGAGCTGCCGAGGCCTGTTATGAAAGATGAGACTTCGGGAAGCTGGCGTGGCGGCGAGCGTGCCGAAAAGAGGAAGTGGATGCAGAAGTATAGCGTGGTGTCAGTCCTGCTTCCGGGCAACCAATCAGATCACATCCTGACTCCGCAGGTTTCTCCTTTTGACATTTGGACCAGTGATTCACTGATTCACAACCAATAATACACCATATATTTTTGTTCAGATTTCACATGGAATACATTGACATGATGTCATTGTTGTTTCAGTAGGCTGGGGTTTGTCTCATGTCAAAATGACTCGGTACAGAGTATGAAGCTTCAAGCCCTGCTTTTAAAACCTTGCACAGTATCAAGGTGAGCCCTCTACACGCCCTAATTGCTCTGTGTACGTGTGAGTGCGTGCACATTTGCGTTATCCGCAAGCCATCTGCCGTTATCTGGGGAATGCTGTGCACACACTTTATGTACATATATGTACCCTGGCTATTTTTAGCACTGCACGGCCTCCTCCTCGTCCTCCTTGGTGCAGATCTGGATAAATGTGCAGTTTTCGCGCTGGATTATGCAACAAAATTCCGACACATGCGGCACTATAAGACTCGAATTTAATAGCGGATTTGTTTTTGTGGTTGTCGTTGTCATGCTTGGATAGAGAACAATGTCAAGTTTACAGCTAAACCAAATAAATGTGATAAAATAATGAGTTCTGTCAAAGTTAAGGCTTTAAAGCAGGGGTGTCCAAACTTTTTCATTTGAGGGCCACATCCAGAAAATTAGAAGGACGCAAGGGCCACATAATGTTATGAATAGAAATTGTGTTTAGTCCTAAAAATTGTACAAATTATTTTTTTGTGCTTTTGCATATTTTTAAAAATGGTACAGTATATAAACCATTTTATTTGTAATATGGCAGTAGGGTTATTATAGTTTTGGAATTTTTTATTTTAGTTAGTTTTTATTAATTTTCAGAGTGGTTCTGTTAGTTTTTATTAGTTTTAGTTCTTTAATAAATGCTTACTTTTAGTTTCAGTATTAGTATTTTTTATGTGTATTAAAATGCAATAAAAAAATTGCATACAATGCGCAAAATGCAATGCGCAATATTTAAAAAACATTTTTAAAAAATGCAATGCGCAATATTTAAAAAAACATGGGAGCAACGTCATCTGAAGGTGCTTTTCTATTGGCTGTTGCTAGATGACGTCACTTCTGTGTGACATACTTTCATACATCATTATTTCGGTTGATATCAAAATAAATCTGCTAAAAATCACAACAAAGACTAAAATGAAGGACATTGTTGCTATAATGATAGTTTTAGTCAGTTTTGTAAACATAAAATGCAATTTCAGTTTTAAATTTTTAAAAAGCATTTTTGTTTTTATTTTATTTCATTTACGAAATTGTTTTTTGAATTTAATTTGAGTTATTTCATTATTTTTAGTTAACTAAAATAACCTTTAATTGCACCTGTGTTTTTCGACACCCTCCCTTCTTACTTTGACCAGCGCCAAACATTTTTGTTTTTATTTCATTTGAGCAGAGGCAAATGCTATTTTCAGAATATGTCGCGGACCACTGAAAAATGAACGGCGGGCCACAAATGGTCCCCGGGCCGTAGTTTGGACACCACTGCTTTAAAGCTTTCACTATTGAGTAAAGCTTTAACAAGTTAAAGCTTTTAAAGCTTACCTTTGACAGCACTAAAAAATAATTAATAAATAAACTAAAATGTAATTAAAATAGGTGCCAAAAATAATAACAATAATAAAAAACATGTTTAGGAATATTCCAATTGATGTGATCGGTGAAATCTGTTGTCATAATTTGTAACAACATGTCCGAAAGAAAAAAAATATAATAATAATAATAATTAAAAAAAATAATTACTTGCTTCATTGCTGTATAATAATTATAACAATTAAATTTTAATGTAAATTTACAAAGCCCCTGACTTAGGACAAGAAGGGATGAGAAAGTAGTCCATTGCTAGTACGCTAGCATGCTAACACAAGCCACCCAATAACCACATTTCGGTTTGTATTTCTAAGTGAGAATTAGTGCAGGACCGAGTTTGGTTATATTTTAATCTGGGACTTTATTATAGAGACATTGATGCTTTACATACAAGCCGTCACCATTTTGTTTTGCCTGAGAGAAGAGACATTTAAAATGTCAATCTTGTAGTATGCTAAATAAGCTAACGCGTGCAGTTAAAGACATTTATCATCCTAATGAGAAAGTTTCTCATTCAAATGAGAAAACCTTCTCGTTAGATTAGATATTAAAAATAATCATTCAAATAAAATGATGACAATTAATTAAACATCGAAAAAGTAGTTGCACGCAAGATTTTTTTTCTTTTTTTTGAAGAAAGGATTTGCTAATCATATCTGTTTTGATTTGTGCTTGTTTTGATGGTTGCTGGAAAGCAAAGCGAGCCGCCCTGGAAGGCCGCCGAGCCCACACACAGACCTTGTTTTCAACCTTCCTCTGCCATACTGTACTCTTCTCCCGCCTCCGTCCTCCTCTTCCTCCTCCGCTGCCCCCAAGCCCCCATCACTCTCACCCACATCTTCCATGCAAATCTCCCCATCTCAGACGCATTGTATGAGGGGTGGGCAGCAGATATGACAGCGTGGCAGTAACACTTGAAATTGATCCTTTTTTTTTTTTGGGTAAAATAGTGGGAGCCGGACCTTTATTTAGAATGTACAAGAACCAGTTGTCATGGCAACTGCACAGTCAGTATTGGTATGAGCGGCTGGTTTTTAGAGATGATGAGCAGACTTTGGAAAAGATAACCTGCAGGGGTTCGTGAACTTGTTGAGTCCAGAGAGAAATTTTATTTTATTGACATTTAAAAATGGGCAATTTTTGAGAAAAACATCAGAATGTACAATAACACATTCATATTTTCTCAAGAAACAAATGGAATTTTCAAAAGAACAGAGGCAAAGTTTGAAAAGATAAAAATTTGTAATCTTATTTGAAATCAGTTATGATATTAAAATCAAAGTTTAAAATTGAAAAAAAAAAAAAAAGTATTCTGAATTTGACACATTAGAGAGGTTCGTTAATAACTCTGCGAAATTTTAATGGTTACAAAATGGCCAAGTATGTAATATGACATTTCAGAAAAAAACAAAAAAAACAAAAAACACCTATTCTCTCCGATCTCAAACGCTGTGGGCGTGTCCGCTGAATGCGCAACTGTCAATCAAATGTCTCTACCCCGTACTGGAAAATGCATGCTTCCTCATCTAGCATCTTTCTTAGGCCTACACAAAATTGCATGTTTGAGCGTAAAAATATATACACTCAGGGTTGTCGCCAAAACGAGGCGCTCTAAAGCGGCCATACAACCATGAAGCCCCTGTCCACAAGCTAGCTGTCAAGTCTTGCCTGTTTTTTTTTTTCTTTCTCCATTTCTTTTCCTGTCCTTGTGCTTCTGCCTTTCTCATTGTGTCATGCAAGTACTTATGGCTGACAACGAGGCACTCTAAAGAGGCCACAAAGCCCTTGTCAATTAGAGTATCTTTAAACATGTGTAATGTATGTAGAAAGAAAACTTTATAGAGTCTTCAAATGATATCGGAGACTAGTCAGAGACTTTGCTGCCACACCAACCATCTTAAACCATTAATTCAATCTCTGGTGTAATAACCTTATTTATTGATTGATTGAATTATTTTTTATTTTATTATCTGTTCTCATTGCTGCTGGACATGTAAATTTCCCAGAGGGAGCCATCCCAAAGGGATCAATAAAGTCAAGTCTAAGTCTACAATATACATAGTAATTCATTGAAAATGAATTTGCGGACGCCCAAGCTAAGGATCATGGAACCCCAGTTTGATATATATACGACAGCATGCGTGACGGCGGCGTGTGGCCAGTGACAGATGAGGCCTCCCGTCACATTTGAACCTCAGAGAATTCACCAGCTGGCCTGGCAGGGCCTTGGACTGTTGTTTGGAAACAGAAATGGAGATGTTTGGACTGGTTAGCGTTGCGAGCATCTGCATTCTGTCATCCTCTCGCCGCATCGTACGCTACGTCTTTCTTTTCTACTTTGTAGTGCGCGGCCAGAAAAGTGATGAGCTTTTTATTTCCACATAGTGCTGGGCCGCGATGATTCACACGAGCTTTTTAAGCGCAAAAACACATTTGCCGGGCCCTCGGCGCCACGGTCTATTATTAGCGCCGGGAAACAAGGTCACTGGCCCAGCTTTGTCTTATTAGGCTGTCACTGCTCAAGCAGAGGCCTCGTACCTGATGCCAGAAGTGATGCCTAAGCGGCCGCCTTCTCAATAACCGCATGTTGCTGTTTACACTGGATTTGTTTTTGCTGTCAAATTGGCACTTACCCATGTGCTGCCTGAGGGTGACGATGCGCCGTCCAAGGGCCACTTGAACCCAATGGCAGAGTGTTCTGACCGCGTCATCCGTGGAACGTAAATAAAATCCTTACGGGCAGCAGTTTTATTCACCCGGTTTACTGAGCGTGGCTGTTGCTCAGCAAAACAGCAGCACTAAATGACGCATGTCTCTTGTACACAAGAACTGCCAATGTGGAGTAACCATTTTTCACTATCTAATACGTATTTGCGACTACATACACACCCGCAAGTACGTTCAAACAGATTCATGAGTACATTCAAACGTACTTGTAAGCTAAATATTGCAAGCATAGCAAACTCTCCCATAATCCCTCAGGGTATTGACTTGTGAGTATGTTTGAACGTATTTACGAGTATACTTTCAAACATACCGGTATTCACAAATATGTTTGCACGTATTTGGCAGTCAAAAATGTGTACTCCACATTTGCAGTTCCACACTTCCGTACAATTGTGATGCATGATGCTGTAAGATTTGGCACTGATACTGGTGTCACCTTTAAATCGTTGGTTGATTCATCATGAAATTTATCAATCTGAAGGAATTTCTTTGACCTGTTTGTGTCTTTTTTTCCTCCCTCAAATATACAGAATGCCTTACACAGTTGACACAAAAGTGTATTTGTTATTTAAATTACACTACTACATTTGTTTACAGTTTACTAAATGTACATAATTCATTTTAATCTCTATGGATAATAAATTTACAGGAGAGATAGAGAAACTCAATTATCAATGTCATAACACTGATGATAGAATCAATACAAATATTGGTATCGATATTTGAATCAATCTGTCCACTTGTCGGATTCAAAATGTCTTCAAAGTAAAACAGCATGTTTTTCCACAACAATAATAGCAATTAAAATACTAATGTGAGATGCTAATCTTTTCCAATTTGATATGAATTCAGACCAACGTTTGTGTGATGCGTTTCATTGCTGTTTAGTGGGTCAGACATGTGAGATATGGTCATGTATGTAATTGGAAATCTTAGTTTCGACATGTCCCGTTCTGTACTTGTATTTGACTATTGTGTTTGTCTCTTGAAGTGACAACATCTCATTTGAGGAAGCAGTGTTGCATGAGCAACTTAACACATTCTTAAGGTACTTCCTCTTTGGTGTAACTGTCACTGGGCTCATGGCATGCAACAAGCTTCTGCATTTTTCTAACCCTCATATTTGACTCTGACCGTTTGGTAAGTACATAATGGGTCGAAATTGGACAAACAATCCAAATGCTGTTTTATTTATTAGTTGTACATGATTTTGGCATTCCCCAGTCATTGTTCTACTAACTACAACATGTGTTAAGCTACTGCCTCTTTTTACATCACTTTTACATCCACAACAGGCTTTTTGATATGATTCATTTTGATCATCAGAGATGGGTAAACCAGGTCAAGAAAGTAAAAACCCTGCCATAGTTCAGCTTTAGCCACAGGTGCTTCTCGTAATGACCTTGTTTACCTGCCGATTGAGTATGAGCATCTGTAGCTAAAGCCAAACTGTGGCAGGGTTTTTACTTTCTGGGCCTGGATTTCCCATCTCTGTTGATCATGCATAATTCATTTTAATGTGTTCTTGAAAATCCTGTCCACCCTGTCATTATAAGGTAACTATCCCTTTAAGAGGTCCACTGATATTTTCATTGTCAGTGACACCACTACCAGCTTAACATTTTCTGTGTAGTTTGATGCTGTCATAGTAACATATCAATTGATTGAAGAATGTTTCAAAAATGTGAAATATATTTACTAAATGGTGCATAGTCAGCTTGTTAACTTAATCATGTTGTGAATTGTCCACCATGTCCACCCTGTCATCAAGCTCATGTATTTTACGTTTTCATGTACACTGTCTTGATTGCAGTTTTTTTTTTTTTTTTTTTTTTTAAATGTGGGAGCTTGACCATATGCATTTCTAACAACATAACATCTACTTATGACAATGAATATGAATGGAAATCTCAACTTTTTAGGTAGTCGGGAGGTGAAATGACCAAGTCTCCAAGACACCTTATGACGATCTTGACTCGGAGTCTTAATGAACACAGCTAGGCGGCTGTTCTACTTGCAGCGTCTCAGGAAGCCATGGTCAGAGGTGTCAGTGCGCTGATATCACGTAAAGTCAGTTCGGAGGCACCACCCCAACGGCAGTGTCTGGCATTGATTGCAGCCTTTGTAAAAATCGCACGGCTTCAATCACACCCAGCCCAAACGGGCCCAAGTGCTCGCGATCCCGTTTTAGGGGGGCCACCCTGGTACTCACGGAGGGAGATAGTGAGTTTCAAGTGTGGACAATTCCCGCTCCCATGCCCTTCGTGTCACCCATTGCCTGCGTTTGGCGCCTCCGCGATGTGGAGGGCCACTATCAGGAAGATAAGACACGGGACCCGGCTTTTATGTTCTGTACGCCCTCAGAGAGATGAATCACTACTGGAGGAGATTGACAATTGTGTGGAGGGGAGAACAGGTAGGTGATATCCATATCTGCAAATAAAGGCTGTGGCCTTTTCTTGACTATAGTTGGGGGGGGGGGGTCTATTACGAATCACTAACATCATCAACACCCTACGTCAGAGTCTACTGCAATGCGAATCAATATCTTAAACGTGGTGGAGGTCAATCGTGGTAAGTCACAGAGAGGCTGTTTATGTGCCTTCGTATGTGCTGCTGTTTTGGTTAGCAACAGAGTTCATAAACCTGATTCAGACTATGTAAACAATAGCTAATGCTGCTTTCGCTTTTTCGGGCGCCCCCAGTTAGCCACAATGGCTGATGAGATTGCGGTTGCAAACTCTCTATGCATATTTAAAATATTATTGAATGATTAATAATAGTCTACATTTTATTTTATTTATTTATCTGAACATATAAATATATCTTCTATATTCACCAGGGTAAATCAAAAGTTTGTAAGATGTGAGGAAAGAAGAAATGAACGGAAGTTTGGATGGTATAAAGAAAGGAAGGAAGGCTGGAGGCCGTATGACAGTGTGGACATGCATGTCGTTCACCTATCCAATGCGTATTTATATAAATAAAATAGTTGTCTATATGACGTCATAACGGTGCCTACTGACTGTTATGTAATATTTTCAAGCGCTGCCTCGTCTTATTTGGTGTACACAGTCAGTTTATAAAGGATTACCCGTCTCACTCTCTCTCTCTCCACCTTCCTAATCCACAGTGGGTGACGTCACACTGCAGCTCCTCCATCGCGGAGATCACGCGAGACTACGAGGCAACAATCTAACCGCCCTCTTCTCGCGCTGACGCCGATCTCCGATCGTCCCTCCTCCTCCTCCCCGCAAGCAGCCCTCCCTTCCCACGCCCCAGTGCGCTGTGGGATAGTGCCACTATAAAGTATATCCTCTCTCGGAGGAAGATAAGAAGCCCGAGACAGGAGGGGGATGAAGATGGCGGACGCCAAGCAGAAAAGGAACGAGCAGTTGAAGCGGTGGCTGGGCTCCGAGACGGACCTGGAGCCGCCGATCCTGAAGAAGAAGAAAACGAAGGTGAAGTTCGACGATGGCGCCGTGTTCCTGGCCGCCTGCTCCAGCGGCGACACGGAGGAGGTGCTGCGAATGCTCGACCGCGGCGCCGACATCAACTACGCTAATGTCGACGGGCTCACAGCCCTCCACCAGGTTGGTGTACCCACCCTCGACTCACAGCCCGAGTCGGGCCCGGCCGCGATCGTTTCTCTCCGGCGCCACGAATGTCCCTTGAACACCTGTCAAGTGGAAGCCATTCTCCTCCCGTTGTTTACCTACTTGGAGCCCCGGAGCACGGCCGCTTACACCGCCCTGTTCCGAGTGCTCATGTGTTCAATTCCACCCGGTATTAGTTGTATTTTGACTTGTGTACACGTAACCAAGTTAACGGCTCTGCTCGTTGTTACTGGTAGTTTTTTACCTTCGCCTTTTGGAGGCTCCTGTACTTCATGGCCGTCAGCACACACCAGGCGATAATCGGAGCAGTGGGCGCAGTCTAATTGCTGAAAATGCAGCGACTGTATTGCTTCAGTAAGATCTGTCATCTTTTTTTCTTTTCCACGTGTGAATCAGCGTTTTGCTGTTTTTACTTTGGATGGTGTTGTCACCGATTGAGACTTCATTTATTTTACAAGGTAGAAATAAGGGTACTGCAGCTAAGTGCTAGCGGCTAAAGTCGGTTTGTTGATAAACCCTCTGTTAGCAACAGTGGCTATTTGGCGAGCATAACTTATTACGATCGCACATTTGTGTTGCCCACTACTTGATTTATTGTCCTGCTGGTATTATTATTAACATATTTCACAGTGCTATGTTGGTTCCATGGTGAATTATGACTGGGTTAGCAGGTAAATGCTAATGCTACGTTAGCTCAAGTATGTCGCTCCTAGTTAGCCACCATCGGTCGTTCATTTGCGTTTGTCTTTGGAATCGCTAGAAAGAACCGTCAAGTGTGTGGGTAACGTTTTGCCCCGACCAATCTATCATTTAATGACTTTTAAAGTGTGAACGTGTGCTTTTAAATCCCCTGACAAGTCAGCATTCCCGAGCTAGCTTCCACTCCGCTAGCGAGACGAGCAGTCAAATGATGAGATGGCAGCTCTTTGGCCTGACGATTGTCACCATTTACTCGTCCTCCTTAGCCAAACATAATCAAATCTCACATTTGTGTATCATGTGTTAGTAGCACATGTTAAAAGATTGCAGAACTGCGCTTGTTATGAGACACTGTCACAATTTCAAGTGACTCAGACGTGTACACAAGTCTCATTAAATGGTCCAATTTGTGTTGGTACAGCATTTATCACAGTCTATTGTTTCTGATAGCCTCCACTCCAGTTGGGTTTTTTTTTTTTTTTAGCAAGTCTTGATGAAAGCAGCTTTGTTGTTGATGTTTTAACACGTTTGTCCAGGTGCTAAAGTCGTCTGGAGAGCAATGCCAGAATTTTGGTATTAAACCTATAACTCATGCACAGATATGGAGTAATGTCACCTTCTTACTCACTGACGACTAAGCTCATGTGTCATCACCTGCTTACCTTCCTCCACTTCAACACCTGTTAACATTTTGTAAGAATAATCTCTGTCAATCATTGTTAGCTTTATTAAAATGTATAATACATCCCTCCATTCCTCCCTCCCTCCCTCCTGCTCTCTCTTTGCGTAAAGATCGCAGTTGCCTTTTTTTGGGATGACGACTCGCAAGAGAGCGCTGCCCCACAGATGTAACCATCTCTGGAGAGGAGAAGCTGCGTGTGAGTGTGTGTGTGTGTGTGTGTGTGTGTGTGTGTTGAAGGGCATGTGATGTTTTTGCAGGGTAGGCTTTTTAAGGAGCTAAGGTGGCACTGCGGGAATTTGCGCCCTGGCTCGTTAATCCTAGAAGTCAAGATGTTGAGGACTTGGACAGTTGGACTAGACGACTGTTTTCATGAAGAGCTTGCCGGTATTTGTCACATTGGCGAGGGAGGCCTGGCACATCTCTTGGGGGGTGGGCGGTGGGGATAGTGGCATATCGCTCCCGAAAGCCGTTGACCGGGGCAGGGTTATAAATACCGCGGCCGCAAGTTTTCCCGACTGTGTTTCAAGAGATGATGCTAACTTTGGCTATGACTCAGATGGTGGCCATGCTTTGTAGTGGCCCGAGGTAATCTGGCATTGGGAAGGAGTCACCAGCTGCCTGTCATGGCGCAGAATGGCCACCCTAGGTAGAGAAAGGCCATCACGTTTATCAGAAGCACTGAAAGTTATTTACAACTTGAATTTTAATATTTGGCACTTTTATTTGTGGTCTAGGGTCTTCATTTGGTAGCATTTTTTTCTTGGTTGTATTGCTTCCACATGTATTTCGATAAGATTTTTATTTATTTATTTTTGGTCCAATCAGATGTCATTCTCTGTGTGTTTCCAGATCAGTCTTATCTGCCCCGGGCCTTCAGAATCAAATAGTGCTGGTAGTTGCAACTTCAGCTGTAATGCCAATGGGACAGTTTCTTTAACCAATCAGATCTCAAATTTGCCCTCACAGTGATTACGTCAGCATTTTTCCACCTTCAAATTGTTTGGTCAGCGCAAAAACGGTCAACTACCATTAATAATACCTTCAGTGTCTCTTGTGATTCAGATTTTTACTTTTTGGTTTTAAATAGCATTGATGGTTTCTATAGTTGCAACATGATAGTTGTTGTTATTAATAATAATAATAATAATAATAATAAGTGCCCTCTGAAGGCACAAGTACAAAATTTGTGGCCCACCATTGACCAATACCTGTAGGTGCGTTTCTGTTTCCGTACTGGTGTTTTCAGATGCAAGCAACGAGGTGCTCGGGTTGAGGTGGGTGTAAAAAAAAAAAGTGAAAAGCACGTCCTAGAAATGTACTACGGCGTCCTCTTTGCTAAACTGGTCTCGGGAGCGTAGCATTCCGAGCGCCATCGACTCGGCCTCCGCATTCCTCACATGACAGTATTTGGAAACCATGGCAAAGAGCGAGCGGCGCAGACATTCCTCAGCTGTCACCTAAAGCCCCCCCCCGGCCTGTCCCCACGTCGCTGAGCTCCATCAAGCCAATTAGCGTAGAGGTAACCAGGGCTTGTTGTGGCCTCTCGCAGAAAAAGCTCCACGCTGACCCACACCTGAACTATTGCTTTTCTCCCGCTGGGCCAACGCATCTCACGACCAATTCGGCGGGTCCGCCCGCCCACCCCGAAGTCTGTGAATTTATCTGGAGTGGGTGCCATGGTGACGACGACTCGAGCAGAGTGTGTTGGTGGATTTGCATGTACAGAGTGGGAGTTGCATAACCGAGTGCGAGAGGCAAAGCGTTTGGCAGAGCTCAACAGCGAGAAAATGAGTCAGGCTGGCGAGTTGTGACCCATGTTGCCATGGAACGGTCGCAGTAGCCGCATGTGGTGGACCTTGTTGCGTCCAGTCAGCCGGGCTGGGATGGCCACACTCTCTCTCGAGGTTCCCTGATGAATGACTCAGGGAAATTAACCGTCATCTAATTAATTTCAGATGACAAGAGTGAAAAATTCGGCTGGACGTGGAGGCTGTCAAGTTTCGACCGAAAAATACGGCTTTCCTATTAGGCCTTTTTATTATAGTTTTGACTGCCTCAGAGATACATAAATACTCATTCTATTCAGTACTACAGAGTGCAATCTTTAGTGAACCTTACGTTGAGTAGCCTTCCTCTACCAGACATTTCTCTGGGTCATCTGGAAATTTACCACGCTGCTTTCTCTGGCCTTAACCCCTTTTTGTGATTTTTGCCTGGAATCTTCCATTGCTATCAGCTGGTGGCCTCACTCAACATTTGAATTACCCGGTATGAGTTATTGTTAAGCCTCCTTGGTTTCCAATACAACACGATATCACATCTTCCATCTTGCGCTCACCTGTTTTGTGCCTCCTATAAACCACCAGACCCAAATTCTCTCTAGAATAGCGTGCTTTGATGGTGACGTCTGTATTGGTGTCTTTTGAAGTTTTTTCAAGATTTATTCTGAAGGTAGCTCAGGAAACAAACTGGATGCTTAGGAAGACTGACTGGAAGTGTTGAAGAATTAGCAGAGCTACTTGATCCAGGTCAATCCAAGTAAAATTACACTATTTTTCAAAGTTGTTGATGTTCCATTGTGCATTGGTTTATCTGTTGCAGTTTCCTCCCACATGATTGTAAGCCTTTGTATGCAAAATGAGGGGCTTGTTGAGAGTCACTGGTGCATTTTTAACATTTTTGCTGAATACATTAAAGTGCACCTCAATAATTCATGGACTAGATTCTAGAGGTTCTTGATTTGATTTCGTTTTTGTTTTATTTAGTCACTCTTAACCTAGACAGTGCTGTGGATGATGCTAATTCTCACATACTGATGCTGTTTTTTTTCTCCTTCAAATGTATTTTTTCTTTCTTTTTTAACATGTTAGCTGTGTTTATAGCACACTGTCATAATTTTGATGCAATTAACCACGCTGTGTTAAACCGGAAATCAGGTCAACCGCAATCTGTGGCCTGTTTTTTTGTTTTTTTTAAAATGTATAAACAGATGGCAGGAGCGAGCATGTCCGGCTAAGTCAGCTCCAGGAACAGTGTTGGAAATCTCAGTTTGGAACCTGGCAGCGCTCGGGTGACTAAGCGCATGCATTCTCGCGCCTGTAATTGGCAGGTCTCTCCTTGTCAAGCCGACCAACCCCGTAATCATCCAGCAGGAAGTCCCTGTGATGTTGATGATGCGATGCCAGGTCGGTGGCGGCCGTGACTCGACGGTGACGCTCACCTTGCGTTCTCTCTGTTGAGAAACACAAGGCGATAAAGTTATTTTAGAACACGTAAGTTGTCGAGTATTCCGGAGAAGTGCAGCGGCAGGTTGGAACTGGTTCACCCTGGGTCGTGAGGAGGAATTCCTCAGGGGGAGCAAACCTGCTGCTACGCATCCGAGCGGACTCGACCCAGGCCCCAATTTGGCTTGCAAAAAAAATTCAACTCCCGCCTTCGCTTTTGAAATGTTTGCAGGATGACTTCAGCTCATCAAGGCACGCTCGCACCCTGTGTCATCACGTCTGTCTGTCTTCTGCTTCCGAACAAAAATGACGGCGGCGATGACGGGAGGGCCATGGTGGGGGTAGGCTGGTTTGCTTTTTACGAGCCGTCTTGGAAGTGCAAACACCTGGACGGGATGGAGAGACTGCAAATTCCTCTTTGTGGAAGCACGTGTGTACTTTTGTTGTCCGCCGAGAAACATTTCTTTTGCCCTGGTCTCAAAATGGCTACAACCAGCGTTACCGTCTTTTGCGCATGTAATCGCAAGGGTTACGGACCAAGCCCATTCATGAATAGACGCTCACCCTAAAAATGGTAATGGCAAAAAACGTACGCAAAGTTGTGACTCCCAAGCACCTGAACATCATTTAAACACATCATACAATGATTAGCTTCCCTAATTAATTCACCAACAGCTATTTTCAAAGCAGTTCCCCAGATTGCAAGCAGTTTTACAGCATTTTGAAGGCCCATGGAATATTTGTGTATTTGTTCTGCTTTTGATGGCAAAATAATCTTTTATTTATCTGACGTGAGCGACGTTAACTCGCCTCATGGCTTGTCATCTTGTTCACAAGTGAGTCACACAGTTTCAATTTTCAACTGTCTGGGATGCATTGTGTTCAAGTTTGTGAGGTACCAAACTTATCCCACTTTTAACTGATATTTGTTGCCCTAATAATTGATGTGACCAGCCGAGATTTCTGATAATTGATAAACCGATGCAATGCTGCCATCTAAAGCAATATGTTTGTCATTATAGTGGTTTACACACTGGAATGCCAGATTACTCAACTTTATTTAGAGTGCACTTTAAAAACAACATGGCTGCATACAAAGTTCTGTAAGAACCTCTTTCACACCTACATGCTGAAAAACAAACTTCAATATATTCGTTGTGACAGTAAATGTTTACGCCAGGCACATATTTCATTGTATGTTCTAACTTTTTGCATAAAAATTGGTGGCCCGTGGTCCTTATTCTATTAACTGTCAAACCCGCCAATGCGTTGCAATGCGTACAATGTGTAGTTTATTTATCAAAGAGTGTTGACAAGACGTGAGATTGAATTCAATTTGCCCTGGTGCGCTTTTGTGTTTTATAGAGCTTGAAGGCCAGGTCACCCATTCCACTTAAACTGAATGTTAATTGACTGCTGAGTGAATAATTAATGAGCGCCCACCGGAGCAGCTGAGCTCATTTGCATGAGGCGAGTCAAATTAAGATTTATGAGGGATGTCAGGTTGAGTTTTTGTGTTTTTCACAAATAGCCCGAAATGCCTATACTGATAGTTTCAAATTCATAAAAATGCCACAAACTATGATCCCAAACATGGCGACAATTACTGTGCTACTTTCCTATTTAGTCTGTGTGATTCAAGTGAATTGCTTTTAAAAAAAAAAAAAAAAAAAGAGGGGGGGGGGGGGACCCCTACTTAGCAGATTTCATAGCCTGCTGACGTGCAGACTTTCAAGTTGGACACAGGAATGGCATTGTCATTTGTCTTTGTTTTTTATTGAAGGGGAGGAGATTAATCAAAATCACATTTTGGGGATTTTTAAGGCTGTACTGCCCTGCCCTACTTTGGTGGCATCCAAAGATTGCAAGCTAGTAGCTGGGAATTTAACAATTATTTCCGTAATCGATTAATCTGTCATGTTCCCCCCCAGTTTATTGATGAATCGGATAACAAAGTTTGAATTTACAAAAAAAAAACACACAAAAAAAAAAACAGGACATTATTTTAAATTGACAGTACACACAAACAATTGTGAATCAGTTATTAGTTTGGTCTGTAATGTGAGGAAAACAGGCAGAAATGTTGATTGCTCCCCCCCCCAAGTAATAATTTTATGCAGGTCTGTAGAAATTAGAATATTTACTGTGACGGAGCTGAACTTCCGACAATTTGGATGCTATTTATCGATTATCAAAAATTAGCGATTCATTTGGTAATTTATTAGTTGTCGATTTAATTGTTGCACCTCTCCTGGGAATAGTTTGCACAGAAAAAGAAGCCCAATAAGTGAATTTGTGACTAGTGATCACTAGTGACTATGCGTGTGATTACTGAATGACTTTTATCCGGCAGTTTGAAAAGGGTTTCATATTGCAACATTTACAATTGGCATTTCCAGTCAGCTCCCCGCCAAGGAAGGCGACGTTATCTCACTTCCTGGATGTTCACGTGGAGGAGGTGTTAAACAAATGACACGTCGGTGGCTCTCCAGGATTTCGCTGCATGAGAGCGACAGGCCATCGGAAAGCGTCGCTGGAGCTCTGAAGAGCAACAGGAAGTGGCTGTTTATTTTTCTCATTTCCTCTTTGCTGAGGCTGCCTCCTTCCACTCCCCTCTCCTGTTATCATCGCACATGAACGTGTGCATATCCCGCTGCCCGTCCATATTGGCTCATGATTGGAAATGGGGATCTGCTCGGGAATATTCGCAGCCCCTTTCTCCAGCTACAGTCTCACCGGCATTTTTTTTTTTGAACCCTCTTCTTCCTCAATCCTGCTCCTCTTTTTCCACGGGAATCCCAGGCCCTTATATGGTTGTCATCGGTAGCAGCTAGAAGGCAGTGTGTGGCTCTTTCTGTGCGTGTGTGTGTTACAAGTGAGCTCATCTAGTAGTGTGTAGGGACCCAGCTGGTCGCCCTGTAGCCCCCTCCCCCTCGCACCCTCTGGCCTCTCCAACCCAGCTAGCAAGCACAGGAGCTCGATTATACAGCATGTACGCACTCTTTTCCCAAGTTGAATTTCCTCATCTTTCTTTGATCTTTTTGATGTTTTTTTGTTTTAAGCGCTCCCCACCCGGACCCCCACATCCACAGAGGAATTCCTTTTGTGGAAGCGGCCACAAGAGGTGCCGGTTGACGAGGGCCTGCAGGCGTGGCCAGAGCGCCGCCGATGCCTGAAAAGCCCCGAGGCTAGGAGTAATACTTATCTGGGAATTTCTCCACTGGTATGCTAGTCCAGGGCTAAGAGAGGGCACTTTTGTGGTTGGCGCTGTTGGGTGAAAGCACCGTTTGTGGCCAAAAAGCAAAAATAAATCCACACACAGGAGCGCCGGGAAACACAATCCCTTCCTCAAGGCTGTTTGACTTTCAGTCTGTTCCTGTTTCACATTCAAAATTGTCTCCAAAGAAATAATGCAAAATTATTCCATCTTTCTCCAAAAAAATCTTGACAGGTCTCTGGTTGATTGTCAGAATAAAAAGTCAATATTTTTGGAGGTTTTTTTGTGTCAAAAGTAAACGAATATAAAGTCTTTATTTCCCATTCATTCAAAAAATCTTGGCGACTTTCAGCCGTACAAGGTCGTAGGACTTGGTTCCAGTAACAGTTCAGTATTGCCTGTGAGAGTTAAAAAATAAAATAAATATTGCACCTCTAAATGTTTCTTGCCACATTATGGGCTGCCTTCAGGAGCCATGGGAACATCTTGAGCACCTTTTAATTGGCACGCCTCCATTTTGTGTGTTTGGAACGGCACAGCTCACATGAACGGATATTTAAAAAATAAATAAATAAATAAATAAAAAATCATCCTGTCAATTTTATTGTCTGGAATGGTCTGTTTTAGTACATTTGTAATATACCCTTTGCCGTCTACATTTCACAGATGAAATCCCCTTCAATTAACTCGCCGTGACCTTTTGCTGCTCATTTCGCATGGTTCATGGATCATGTGGTTGCTGTCCATTAGCCAATCAAATGGCACATCCATTGGTTGGGGTTAGTGCAGCTTTCCATGATTAGCAGTCTTAGTTTATGTTCTATTTTTTTTTTCCTTTTTCTTTTTTGAAAATTCTATGGGTCAGTAGCTTTCATAGTTCCAAGTGCATCCCCCACAAACAGCAAAATCAGTTAGTGTTGCCAGCTTGGTCCCTCTATTCAGTGACCTTTTGCCCCCATAATGGCTATTATTTTTCAAAAACACAACCAGCAGCTTTTAATTCTTGTGAAGGAACTGTTTTGCGTATCAAAAGAAAGGAGCCTGTGGAAAGCAATCAGGAAGTCATTGGTGCTGAACATTGGCAGAGACGTGGTGGCTGCCTCTTTATACGTTACAAAATCAGGCACGTTTGAAACGTTACCAAGCTCTTTTTATTATGTGAAAGATTTAAAATTGTCTACTTTAACAACCGTTAATTGTTGACTGTTGACAAAACAGGCTTTTTTTTCCCATGGAGGAAGCACTTATTTACACTTTTGAAGTTGATGATGGGGGGAAAAAAGTGAAAGTTCCTTTGACTATATATATATATATATTTTTTTTTTTTGCTAATGTAAAAATTAATTAGAATGAAATGTCATGTTAAGCCTATATCACTTTTTTCCGCAATACCCATCTTGCGGGTTCCTCGCCGCCTTGCACCGGCTAAACAGGTTGAATGACAACGTGCCTGCTGGAGAATGACTCACTGCATGCAGCTTTGAATGCTCCACTGTGTGCGGCCAAATGGCCTTCATCAATTTATTAAGTTGGCGGCGGTGCGCATCTTTGTCCCTCCTCGAAGAGCAATATGGTCATAAAATAAAATTTCATTTTTTTTCTTTCATTCTGGACAATTGCCATTTAATCTAATAAACCCAACAAAGGTTAAAGGTTTCATTTATTCAAAAATAATTCCTTCCCAAAATGTCCAGACAACAATAATGCATACTGATTCTAAATCAGTTTGAACATAAACTTAACATTCATACTTTGTGCTTAAATGCTGCAATTAAGTAGTTGGTAGCTATTGTAAACTAAACACGTCTTGTAAAGCACCCATCCAGCATTTTTGCCACTTGTGCCAAATTCCAACTCACGATAACATTTGATACGATAACAGCTTTTAATAATCAAGATGACAAGAGTGTGTCTATTTATATGCACCTTGATTTCATGATTGAGCAAATTTTCAACGATCCAATCTTTAAAATGACAATATGATTTAATGCACTGCCCTACCCTGAGGGCATTTCCATCATCTCGTCAGGTATATAAAATTTTCGGAAAGAGCAACATCAATTGTTTCTTCTTTTTAGGAAAGGAGCGAAACAGACCCTTTGAATGTGGTTTATTATGATTTAAAAACACTTAGTAATGACATAAAAAAATCTGCTTTAGCTTTATTTGGCCATTTAAATGCCGCTGAATTTTAATTTTATTTTTCCAAAACATAGCTAGCAATGACGTCATCTTTACTGTGTTTATAAACTAACGTGACGAGTCGGTTGTGCTTCTTGTCCCTCACCTAATATGTTCTGCATTAGAACTAGTGTTGGACTGGCACAAAAATAAATCAGCTCTGGCATTTTAACTTAGGCCCACTGGCCCAGCCTAGTTCTTGCCTAACATGTAGTTCTGCCAATTATGTTTACTGATGATGCTTCAGTTTGCTATCTATATTTAAAATTGGAATGGTCCTTCAAAATTGCGAGCCAGTCTCTTGTGGCAAAAATGTAGGAAAATAATAATTTAAAAAGCACTCAATCGGCCCCCAAAGAGGCCGGCCCACCAAGCATCTGCCCTGTATGCCAGATGGCCAATCCAGCCCTGATTAGAATCCGAATAATTTTATTACATAATTGCCTCTCCACCCTGCGATTGGCTGGCAACCAGTCCAGGGTGTACCCCGCCTACTGCCCAAAGCCAGCTGTGATAGGCTCCAGCATCGCCCGCGACCTTTGTGAGGAATAAGTGGTTAAGAAAATGGACGGATGAATTGCCTCTCCATCATTTTCTTCCTTAGTTTTAAACAAGGAAGAATTGAAGCAGTACTCTTGAATGTGGCACCTTTGCACAATCGAGTGTGTGTGATTGCCCTCCAGGCCCATGAAGTCCTCCAGAGCCGTCATTGTTTTTTAAATATTATTATTTTTTCTGTTGTCATCCACCTGCTACAGAAGATGTTCCCTTCATGCGCTCACACACGCAGGGTGAGATAAGCTGAGCGCAGATACTCGGCAGCCTTGGCCATCTACGGCCGTGCAAAGCAACCAAATTTGGACAAGGATTGCAGGCAGATAGACGTGTGCCCTGAACGTGAGGCCACTCTGTGCGTGCGTGTATATATGTGTGTGCCTATCTGTTGTCAATGACTTTGTTGTCATAGCAACCCCCGGCAGAGAGAGAGAGATAGAGACAATCCAGGCGCTGTGTTGAAGGATAGTGGGTGAGTGGGATTTTTTTTACGAGTGTGCTGTAGTAATTCCAAGGCCAGTGTAGCTATGAGTTCACTTGTTTATTCTATAAGTAGTGTCATGTCAGGCAGCATGTTGGATGAGCAGTTAATAGATTTGCCGCACAGTTCAGGCTTGTGTGGGTTTTGTTCTGGTTACTCCAATCTGTCGTTCCTACCATATACCCAAAATATTGTTCATTGAAGTATTATTTGTCCAGAGCTACAAATGTGAATGCTATTTGGATTAACAGTTTGTTTCCACTCAAATAGATACACAATGCATCTTTTGTTCATGTATCTATGTGATCAATGTATGGTTGATATTGATAAGCTGATCAATTTAATTCTCTTCGACGTCCAATTAACAAGTGTGTGCTTACACTTTTTGTGCCATTTTTTTTTTGGGTATGCTGGCGTGTTGTAAAATATCCACCTTTTGGCAAAGGCCATTGCGGTGTCATGCAAAGTGACTGATTGGACGTCTCTCCCCTCAGGCCTGCATAGACGACAACCCAGACATGGTGACATTCCTGGTGACACACGGGGCCAGCATCAACCAGCCCGACAACGAGGGCTGGATCCCCCTCCACGCCGCCGCCTCTTGCGGGTACCTGGGCATCGCAGAGTGAGTGGCCTCCCCGTAAACAGCATGACTCATCTGATTTGTTTTGTTGAGAAGATGGGGGGGGTTCGCGTGGTTCTTTCCAGGGAAGCAGATGGATATTATTAGTAGGATATCTAAACGGGCTAAAGGGAGTGCTCAGTTCCCGTTGAATGACCCGATTTGCTGTCACTGTATGGCCTGACTACACATTTAGCCACACTTTTTGGAAGCAGAAGGAGACATTCAGTGCTATCCACATGCGGGGGAAAATAGAATGGAGAAGTGGAGCCACGAGTGAAAGCAAAGGGTCAAGTCGCTGGTCAGACTGGTGACTAATGGAGACATTGTGTCACAGAGGGAAGAAGAAAAAGGCTCGTTTTAGTCAGACAATCCAGCAAACAACAACTTGGGACCACAAAGCAGCCAATGTCGAGATTCTACGCACGGGGTCAAAGGGTCAAAGGGGCAAGTGTGGCCCATGGCTCCGCTCCGATCTTTCAGCAGGCACACAGAGGCATTTACATTATTGAAATTCCTGTGATATTTGTTGTTTTTGTTAATGTAGCCATTTTGAATGTCTTTATCACATTGATCTTATTTAATAATGAAATTATTTATCAATCAATCCATTTCTCATAGCACATTGCCCACTTTTGGGTAGGGGCTGAGCTGACTGTGCGAGAGTCAGGGCACACTCTGGACAGTAATTCATTTACTGTAAATAACCACATACAATATATTAATAAAATGAACAATTATTAAACTCATTATGTTAAATGTATATGTGAAATCTCATGAAATAATCATTTAAAAAGTTACATTAATTTTTTCAATAATTAAATTCGACAAGCCCTACGGAAGCGTATTGCATTCACTTGGGGAAAAGAAAAAACTCCTGTTTTTCTGACAATTTTTTAAGGGGGAGCTTTGTTTTTTGTGTAATTTTTTTTCTGTTTTTCTGAATAGTTTTTCTGTTTTATTGAATATCTTTTTCTGTCATTAAAAAAAAAATCCGAAAAACAGAAAGAAAAAACCCCTCAAAAAACAAACAAAATATTCCAAAAAACAGCACCAACTTCTGTTTTTCTGAGTATTTTTTTTTTTCCGACCTCTGAACTCCAAATGACTTGTTGCAGACCACTAACCTGAATAATGACTGGATAGCCGATAGCCCATACGCGCCAGTGCAAACCACTGAAGTCACAGGGCGACCATCTTGTTACTCCCACGTCGCGAGCAGACTACTGTATAAACTATACGGTATACGTACAGATGAAACATATGCAGCTCATAGGCATTTAGTATAAGGCCGGAGGCGGGGTATGAGGTTTGTGGCAGGGTGGTCACTTTTTAAAAAAAAAATTTTTTTATTTTTTTTTATTTTTTTACAAGGAAAAAACAAAACAGAACAAAACACCCACTCCACCTCCAGCCTTATACTAACTGCCTACGAGCTGCATGTGTCATCTGTATGTATACTGTATAGTTTACACAGTAGTCTGCTTGCAAGGTGGGAGTAACAAGATGGCTGCCCTATGACTAAAACAGCTTGCACTAGCGTGTATGGGCTATTGGCTATACAGTCATATATACAGGTCAGTGGTCTGAAACAAGTCACTTGGAGTTCAGAGGTAAAAAAAAAATACTCTGAAAAATAGAAGTTGGTGCTATGTAATTTGGAATATATATATATATATTTTTTTTGAATATTTGTTTTTTCTGTTTTTTTGGAGTAATCCTTTTCAGAGTAATTTTTTCTGGTTTTTGGAATAATTTTGTTTTTTTTATGACAGAAAAAAAAATACTCAAAAAAAAACAAAGCTCCCAAAAAGATTTGTCAGAAAAAAACTTTTTTTTTTTTTTCAAGTGAATGCAATACGCTTCCGTACTTTTGAAATACAATGCCTGTTATTTAATGAACACTCAGTACACACAGTATGAGCTGTTGTGTACGCTCATGAACCTGCCCTTGTGTTTACTATTTAAAAGTGATGCTGTGTTCTGATAACCACTAAATAAGCGCAAACAGCCTCTGGGTTGTCGCAAGTGCAAAAAGCCTCCTTTTTCTTTTTCTTTTCTTTTTTTTCCCCCGCCAACCTCATTCCCTTGATGGCTGGAATCGTTGAAAACATGCGGTCTTGTCTTGACTGGCAGGTACCTCATCAGCCAGGGGGCCAGTGTGGGCGTGGTCAACAGCGAGGGTGAGACGCCGCTGGACATCGCCGAGGAGGAGGCCATGGAAGAGCTCCTGCAGAATGAGATCAACCGGCAAGGTACGGATACAACAAATATGCAATGTTAATGCTATTATTTTATGAATGTATATTTTTAGGAGGATGTTTGAAGGTGGGGTTTTATCTACTTTAATCGGGCTGTTTCTAAAAGTGGTGAGCGTAGAGGGATTAGGGGCCCCGTGCAGTATGTCATGCATGTATAAGTATGCGTTGCTCAGTTCTCATTGACTGTCAGTCACCTGCTTCTTTTTTCCACTCGCTTGCATAATAGCAAAAAAAGTCACATCTTTTCTATTCTCGGCCTCTGATGACTACACCCCTCCCCCCTTGTGTAAAGGCATGCTTGAAGGAGTTTGATGTAGAAGAACAAACCTGTCAAACACCATGAGAATGAAGAATAGTTTCTCATCCATTTTGACTTCTTGTAGGTGTGTAGTTGGGATTTAAAAAGATGGAAAATGGCAACCAAACAGCCCAATAGAAATGGGTATGCACTATACAGTAGGGTTGGGCGGTATTAAGATTTTGACACGTTTCACCGTCTCCCCGTTACACCGGGGTATACGGTAATATCGTCACATTTTTTCTCTTTAGTTTTCTGGGGGTTACATTTTGTTGTGAGTCTGACTCGCTATTTTTATTTTTTACAATGCACAGTTCAACGAGTTTGCGTGCACTGCTTTAGGCCTACCCATGTTTTATGGAAAAATGTATGGATGCTGGATTGCTGGTTTTAATGAAGACTTAAGAAAAAAAGAGGGGATTTGAGGCACCTTTGTGCAGTGATGGAAACTCAGGTAAATTAACGAGTCCGTCCATTGGCAAAAATATTAGTTATATTATTAAATATTAGCAATAGTTCGCGCATTGGCACGACTCCAATTCGTGCCACAAAATTTTGCATGTGTCAGCCTTGCATAGCCACATGGGTCTCCCAGGCGGAGGAGCGAACCCACGCCAACCGGCACTGAAAGCAAGTGATGGTTGCCTCCGGCAGTGGTTTCTGCTCCAGCTCACTCCTCCACAGTGAAGTCTGCCATGCAGGGCCCCATGCATCGGCAACGCACAATTACCGTCTTCATGCACAGTCTGCATATTGCCTCGTGGACATCTACCGGCTCGTTTTTTTTTGTTTTTTTTTAATCGGGCCTGAAGCCAAAATACTGCAAAATTGCAGAAGCGGCGCCTTTTTTTGCGACCAATGTAGTTAACGCGTAGGGAGCTGCAAGCCAACTTGTCTTTAGTTGTTCCGGTTCATAGGCTGTCACATGATTAATTACTGCTATTAGTTTTTTCAATAGTTATAAGTAAATAGTTATATTAAGTTGAAAAGAAGTACACATTTATATTTTCTCTCAAAAAATATATTTAAATATTATTATTATTATTATTATTATTATTATTATAAAATGGCTGTATTTAAAGTGACACCGTTTCTATTTTTAGACACCGCGGGATACCTTATTACCGTATTACCGCCCAACCCTACTATACATTGATACCTACCTTGACTTAAGAGTGCCCCAACTGAAGAGTTTTTTGAGTTGACTGAGACTGGCTAGGGGTTAACTCTACTTTGATACGCTCACTCATCAGGCCAGTCCCCACCTTTTTAAAGCCACACCCACTCAAAGTCTCAGCTATTATGATGAGGATAGTGACAAATACAATTTCCAGCACCCCCTGTGACCCTTGTGAGGAAGAAACGGTCAAGAAAATGGATGGCTGGATGCATGGTTTCACTGTATTTGTAATAGAAGCCATTTTCAGATTATGTATTTATGATGTCAACTGTAATTTGCTCAAATGGGTAACTTGAGCGAGTGCACATTTTTGTTTTTTTATTTTTGGCCCGCCGGCGGCTGCCATTTCTCATTTGGAGATGCCTGATGACTCTTTGACGCGTGTCTCCATGGCAGGGAAACCTCTCGTGTGAGAAGATACGCGACAACGGCAGCATTATGCAACTGGCCGTTGTGTAACACTTGTGTATGTTTGTAACGTGATTTTGTTATCATTGCTACTACATGTTATTTGTGTGTGTGTATAGTCTACCAAGAGATGCACATGATTTTAAAAAAAAATAATAATTTTGGTCCACTGGGTTTGTCTTCATTATTCCCGGTACTCAGGTAGAGGATATGCTGTTCTCTTGTTTAAAAAAAGAAAAAAAAAATGTCAGCGGCTTTGAACTGCTGCCAATTCCTTGCTGGCTGGCTTTCTTTGTGCAGTCCTACTTAAAGGCCATTAGGCTCCCTGCTTTTTATAGACACTGTGTAGGCAACTTCCCAAGAGATCACGGGGACAACCTGCCAGGCCGCACCGACATCAAGTCCAGTCCCGTCTTATATTGTTGCTCACTTTGGAGTCTCAGCATCATTGTCCTTTATTGAAGTGGAAAACAATGTTGAAGAGATTAGCATGGATCCGGACAACTTTTCACTTGCTGTAGTTGGATGCTATCTGTGGATTGCTATGACTTGCCAAGATGTCTCTACCAACCAGGAAACAATTTAGGAAATATCCTTATGCAGAATCAATATGGATATCTATTTGAAATTTACATGCTCTTGATGGTTGGCTGTGTCGTTCTTACCCGTAGTGTAGTTCAGCGTGGGACAAAAGTATCTATACAGTGTTCCCTTGTTTATCGCGGGTGTTACATTCCAGAAACTACCCGTGATAATGGAAGCCCGCGAAGATAAATTGGCTTTATTTCCCCATTAATCATGTACATTTTTTCCTTGTTTTTTTTTTCCTTTTGGTATGATATGACAGCAGAGGAGACGCTACATGGAGGAGTTTTATTGACAATATCCCACAGTCACTTAGCCAATCATGATGCAGAACACTGTAAAAACCAGAAAAAAACCCCAACACGCTCTAAAAAAATCTGCGAAACAGCGAGGGCGCGAAAGATGAAGCCGCTATAAACGAGGGAACACGTCACACTTTTATTTATTTATTTTTTTAATTAACACTTAACATAAGTAATGGGGCAAATTACTTGAGGCAAGAACAAAGAAACAATTGTAAAGCAGTAGTAAACATATACCACAGGTACCTGTAAAAATCTAAAAAGTGGGCTTGAGAGAAGGACAGAAGGAGGAAAATCAGGTTTAAGCAACGGAAGAGCAGATGCGCAGTCAAAAGTAGATCAAGAAAAAGAAGAGAAGGAAGGATGAGGCTAGACCCTGGGAAAAAAAAAAGCAAATCGGAAGATTGAAAGTAAGGATGCAAAAATAAAAACGAACTGAAGTAACGATGGACGTCAGGAAGGAAGAAGGAACTAAACTGCCAATGTAAAAACATTTTAAAATATTTACTGTACCTACTGTGTGTGTTTAAAACTGCCTTTTATTTATTTTTTTTTATTTTTTTTGTGATGTTCTGAACCCTGAGGAAGCTTACGTGGCAGCTAAGAAATCCAATCCAATTTGCCCCCCAGTGTTTCTTGAGAAGCACCTTTTTGACAGTGAAATAAACTGCCTCCCATACGTTGTGGCCCCTGTCCTGTCTTCAGCTCACTGTTTTTGTGTAGTAACACTCAGCTGACAAGTCGCTAGTGTTTTCTGCTGATTTAGTTTAGAGAGCGGACCAGGTGTCTTGAGAGACAATGCAGGCCTGTTTTGTGTATTGCGCCGACACATTGACCTACTTAACTGGCCGCTAACTCACTGTCACGTTGACACAACGTTGGCTTGAAAACCCATGCTGCAAAGCGCGGCAATCGGACAAACCTTTAAACACAACCGACGGCGAATTAGATCTCACGGGCCTGCTTTTTTTTTTTTTTTTTTTTTTTTTTTTTTTTTTTTTTTTTTTTGCTATGTGGCAGGCGTGGACATCGAGGCGGCCCGCAAGGAGGAGGAGCGCATCATGCTGCGCGACGCCCGCCAGTGGGTCAACAGCGGCCAGATCCAGGACATCCGGCACGCCAAGTCGGGAGGAACCGCGCTGCACGTCGCCGCAGCCAAAGGCTACGTGGAGGTTTTAAAGTAAGCGCTCGACACCCGGACGACTCACTGAGGACTTTTGATGCGTGCACAAGGCTGGGGGACCACAGCTGTGTCTCCATTTGGTCCGGGAAGGATGGTAGCTCAGATGTTCACGTAATGAGACAAGGGTACAAATTTGATCAAATTGGCCTCGTCTTGCATTTTGCTTCTTTAACGGTAATTCCCAACCACTTTTGCTGTGAGAGCTCATCAGGTTTGCCAATGGAAATGCCGGTTTCACTTTAATAGTCCAGCAGTGAAGTATATAGTGACAGGTAGAACTAGGGCAGGGTTTTAAAAAAATCGAGTAATTGTTATTGAATTGATTTTCCTTGTCGAGCATATTGATTCATAAAACCATAAATCGCTTATTTTAATCTTTTTTTTTTTTCTCTCCCATAAATTAACAGGAAAATCTAAATTTAAAGGCCAAATTTTTTTGTATCTGACTGTTGTCTTGAAATTTGCTATTCACATGAATTTAAGTTTTTTTCTTGACTTGACTTATTACATTTTATGACAATTCAGAATCTTTTTAATTTATATTTACAATTATTGCATTAGAATTCTGAAAAAATCGAATTAAGGAAATTAGAATCGATACTCAGCCCAAGGTAGAACAATTAAAAATACTAATTATTTGTATTTTATTTTTTATTTTTGTATTGCGCAGGCTTTTAATCCAAGCAGGGTATGATGTAAATATTAAGGACTATGACGGCTGGACTCCTCTACACGCGGCCGCACACTGGGGAAAAGAGGAGGCCTGCAGGATACTCGTGGAGAACCTTTGTGACATGGACGTCATCAACAAAATGGTTTGTGTTCCCAACATTCACCCCACAATATCTATTTACATTTTTATTTTTGTTTTTTATTTTTTATTTATGACTTTGCATCAGGGCCAGACACCTTTTGATGTTTCGGACGAAGACGTTCTGGGATACCTGGAAGAGCTGCAAAAGAAGCAAAATCTGGTAGGAGTTTCCCCAAGTGCTGCTAATCACCTGTTAAATGTTCAGTCTCATTTTAAATCTTCATTCCAGCTGATGAGCGAGAAGAAAGATGACAAGAAGTCTCCTCTGATTGAAACCTCCACTACGGGGGACAACAACCAATCACTGAAACCACTGAAGAGGTAATCAAAGTGAGGTGATGTCACGTATTTGTCACGTTGCGACTCTAACGCCACCTGCGCCTCAGCAAAGAAACGCTGCTGCTGGAGCCGGAGAAGAGCGCCCTGCGGATCGAGACCCTGGAGGCCGAGAAGGTGGACGAGGATGAGGAGGAAGAGGAGGGCAAGAAAGACGAGTCCAGCTGCTCCAGTGAAGAAGAAGAGGAGGAAGATTCCGAGTCGGAGAACGAAGCAGGTGAGTTCTCCATCTATCTCTAAACTACTTGGAATAATTAAAAATGGGGAAAAATAAACTAAAATAAAATTCAACTGATCTTTTATTTGAAGGTTGCATTGCTCAAGTCTCGTCTGAGCATTGCTTTGCTCTCGTTATAAATGAGCTAACTGTGATTTCTTCTTCTTTCTAGAAAAGAGCAAACCTTCGGCATCGGTGGGCAACAGCACGACACCCGCCCCGGCCAGCATCACTGTATCATCCCCCACTAGTCCCACCAACCAGCTGACTAGGCCCTCGTCGCCGACTAAGAAGGTAACGCGCACCAAATGGGCAACCCAAAACACATTTCAGCCTTCGCTAAGGTTTGAGTACATTGAGTTAGTTGGCTGTAAAAGCGACAGGCACTACATTTCTGCATGATGCTAACATCTGCAGGCTAACAGAAGTGCCATTTGTCCTCATTTGCAGCTGCTGCCCTCTGTTGGTAAAATGGACATATTAGTAATTTCTCAGTAAAAAGAGGGTTGTACAACATGGTGTTGAATAAGTGATATTTTATAAAAGAGGAGTACCCTGCTATTTGAAACTCAAGGTTGTCTAACAAATGTGTTGGTGTACCTGAAGTGGTCTGGCAATTGCATGCCTCCTCCTTCATTATTGCTTATTGAAAATCCAAGGGCTGCTTTTTTTTCTATTTGAGATGATTCACTTTGCTGGGTGCGTTTTCTGTTCTGCTTCTTTTTCATGCAAATTTTATTTATTTTTTTTAATCCTCCTTTGAAGCCTAGTAACCCACACATTAATCTTCTGTGGAAGAAAATGTCCTAGTGACACAATGTTAACAGACATTTGCACTTGGCAGCAATGATTGTGTGGTGTTAGTAGACCTCAAACAAAAAGTCTGTCCTTACTACAAAGTGTTTCTTTTGCTGCTGCTGCTTCAACCTCCTCCCTTCTCTCTCTCTCTCTCGCTCTCTCTCTCTCTCTCGCTCTCCTTTTTTTCCTGTGTGCTTCTGCTGGCTCTGTGACTTTTGGTTGGCTTTAGTTTGATTGTGTTGCCCCCCTCATGCCCGTGGCGGAGCCGGGCTGTCCCGCATTGTGGCGTCAAGGCTTGCGCAAAACTGGCATTTCTCTAGTCCCCCAAAAAGCCACGGTGAGGCCAGTTCGCACCGGAGTTTTCTGTTACCTCACGCACCTGTACTAAACAACCCATTACCTCCCCTCGTAACAATCCTGGGTTACACAGACACTCACTCATCAGACCCACATGGTTTGCTTTTGTTTTTTTAAATCAGTGAATGCATAATTGTGTTGTCACTTTGTGTTGACGTGGCTTATGTTTTGCTTGTTGGTGATATTTATGAGCACAGTCAGTGTTTCTTTGATAGAGTGACCATGAAGGAGAGGTGGGAGATTCGAGTCACCAATTTTAGGATTTACTTTTGGAAGTACAGACACTGAGTGATAATTTAGACAAATGATTTGCACAAATGTGATTTACTCCCACCTCTGCCATGATGTAAGAAATACAGTTTTGTAGGGCTGGGTTTAAAAAAAAAAAAAAAAAATCGATTTTTTTCCTTTTTGAGCCTGATATTGATTCATAAAACCATGAATCAATTATTTTAATCTTTTTTTCCCCCTATAAATTCGTAAGAAAATAGAATTTTAAAGGCCAGTATTTTTGCATCTTACTGTTTTCTTTAAATTTCTTGTTCACACGAATTCAAAAGTATTTTCTTGCATTTATGAAACAACTGACTTATTGAACTTGAAGACCATTCAGAATCTTTGTTTACAATTGAGTTAGAATTACAGAAATATTTTCATGTCATCCTTGCTGATGTCAATGTTTGTGTAACACTTAAGTGATTATAACGTGTTATTTTCATTAATAAACTAAATCATTTAACCAATTACAGCTTCTGCAAAAATTTAATTTGGAATTTGTTTGTGGAGTTTTTGATCATTACCTTGATTTTTTTTTTTTTTTTTAAAGAAGAATTAGCAAATATCGATTGAATTAAAGCGGGAAAAATTGAATCAAACTGAACTCATTTGAATCTAATCGATACCCAGCCCTAACAGTTATTCTGGTTAGATGTGATCCTCTTAACAGGCATGTCCCAACAAACCTGACTCTTAACCTGGATTACTCATTTTACTTCAACTGAATTGTGACTAACATTGCGTTTGCTTCCTAGATTGCCACTCAACCCAGCACCAAGGTCTCGTCCAAAGTGGAGGAGGAGCGCAAGGACGAGTCGCCAGCATCCTGGCGCCTGGGCCTGCGGAAGACTGGCAGCTACGGTGCGCTGGCGGAGATCACGGCCACCAAAGAGGCACAGCGTGAGAAGGACACCAGCGCGGGGGTGATGCGCTCGGCCTCCAGCCCACGCCTCTCCTCCTCACTGGACAACAAAGACAAAGAGAAGGTCTGCGCACAGAGGAAGACTCCCCCCCCAAAAGATTGAATGTGTAACCAACTATGACTATTTCCACAGGAGAAGGACAAGGGAACTCGGCTCGCCTATGTGGCGCCAACCATTCCCAGGAGGCTGGCCAGTGCATCGGACGTTGACGAGAAGGAAAACAGGTGAAAAAAATGCTTCAAGGTTTATACCGGTGATTGGCATTTATTTTTTATTTTTAATATAACGGACAGATGGGTCCCTTTTTTCATATTTGAAGTATTTAAAAAAAAAAAAAAAAGAGGGTAAATGAGAGTGAAAATAGGATAGAGGGTTTGAGGGGCCGTGGGAGCAACAAGAGAATAGGCACAACAACAGCGTAGGTGTCGTGAGAAATTAAGCAAGCATGCTGTGTGCCTCCACAGGGACTCCACCACGCTGATCCGTAGCGGCTCATACACCCGGCGGCGCTGGGACGACGACATGAAGAACAGCGAAGGAACCACCTCCACCAATAGAACCTCTAGCTACCAGCGAAGGTTAGCCGCCGCCACCACCACCACCGTCATCCCAAGACCAAAAGCTGGAGCTGCTCCACCTTCATGCACATTTTGGCGAGGTCCCCGTGTTGTCATGCTTTCATGGAAAACGCTTTCACAAAGTCAGCTGCTTGACATATGTTGCGTTCATGTCATGTCAGGGCTTTTCATGGCTCAAATTGAGACACCACTGGCTCTGATACTTTTCAGCCAAGTATTGTTTATCTTAAACCATATATTACATTAAGATACAAAATGAAAATACAGGAAGTATAATCAATACTAAATTTAATACAGCGAACGTGCACATGCAAATTTATATTCTATTCTAGTATCTGTAATTTTGAGTGTGCTAATTTTGTGATTTAGTCGTAGAGAATACTCCAGCTATTTATTTATTTATTTATAAAATATAGGTTTGTTGAGCAATGTTTAGGGTTCGTAAAATGTTAGTTAAAAAAAATCTTCTTCAATAGACATCTTTGTTTTAAAAATCTAACAAAGTTCGGGATCTTCCAGGGGCAATAGAATATCTTCAAAAGTTAAATAAAAACTTAATAGCTTCTTATTGTTTGCTACAGTAAAGTTTTTGTTTTTTGTTTTTTTTTTTTGTTTTGTTTTTTAATTTCAAAAATATCTTAAGTATTAAAATGTTACTTATCTTAGTTTTAATTTCAGACAAAAACATAAAGTGCAGAGTTGCCAGGGTCAGAAGCATCTGTGAAAATTTTAATAATTAGTTTCCTGATTTTTATTTTATTTCTTTCCCCGAAACACTTTCTTTGAATGGATTTATCGGCCGATGCCGCTATTCGTCAAAATGCTGAATATCGGCGCCGATAATCGGCCTAGCCAATAATCAGACAATCTGACTCTCTAATAAATATATTGGGGATTTTTATAGGACATTTTAGAGTACTATAATATAATTAGAAATTAGTAAATAATTCCAAAACAGCCACAATTTTTACACTGTCATTAATTTTGCAGCCCCAAATGTGGCCTATTTTGAACACCTGTGTGACATGAAAGCAACAAGTGTGTGTCACAAATTTGTGCGTGTTTATATATGTATGTTTGTGCGTCTCCACTGCTAACATGCTTCTTCCACCCGCCTGCCAACCCCCCGCCAGCACGTCCCACACGCTAGCGCTAGGGCGGAGCGGCAGCACGCGGGACGTGCCGGCCAAGTCTTCGTCCACTTCCAGCTTGGACCCTAACACCTGTAACACTAAACCCTGGCAGCCGCCCGCCTCCCACTACCAGTCATACAGCATTTACCGCAGGTACACCCATATGCGCGCCACTGGTGTCCCACACCAAACCTGTTTATATGCTAGCAGACATCTATTCACAGCAGCCTTTTGCTTCTTGTTTTTCCCATATTTGGGGGAAAACCCAAAAAAATCTGGCAGTACTTGTGCCGAGAGGTGGCAAGAGTACTCAGTTCTGGTTTGTCCGTAACTTTGCGCGTTTTTCCATCCCATAGCGGCTCTTTTGGCAGACGGTCTGACGACTTGAGCTCCTCGACGACAACCACCACGCCCACCTCGGCCTCCTCTTCCTTGTCCTCCTCCTCGACGACAACTACTACCACCTCCTCATCATCGGTTACCTCGCCCATGGGCCACCGAGGCCTCCTCTCCAGCCTGGGCTCTGCCTCCACACGCACTGGCTCCACCAGTCTCACCAGCAGGTAGAGTGGATGCCTGCTTTATATATGCTCCCAACTACTGTTGTGTTGTGCTTTTTTTTTTTTTCTTTCTCCCCAATCTAGCTAAGATATGTTCCTCTGGTTCAGTTACCGGTTGTGACACACTGGTGTAACTTTCCAACAGGTACTGGTCAGAAGAGAATGCGGAGAGGGAAAAGGACAAGGAGCGTGAGTCGGCCGCGGTCATCCCCACCATAAACACTGGCTCTACTACCACCACCATCGGCACGTCTGGCACAAACATCATCACCACGGGCACGGGCCCTGAACGACGCAGGTGAAGAAAATGTGCTCAGAAACCAGATGAGAAATAACAGTGATCCCGAGGGAATGATCAATGTCCCCATCTAAAAAAATGTTTAGAATGGCCTTTATTGGGTAAACTCATGTTGCTGTAGTCTTCTCTGTGTGGTAATGCTAACTTTATCAGTCTTTTTTTTAATTTTTTTTATTTAGTTTCAATCATGCTTATTAGCTTTTGTCATAGTCAACCTCATTCCATTTCCATTTAGTCCATTTTTATATATCTTAGTATAAATCTAGAATTTTAGTCTTTATTTTAAGTCCAGGAACATTTAATTTTGTCTTATTTTAGTCAAACAAAAACTGTCAACATTTTAGTCAGGAAAATTATTTTACCCCTATTTTTTTGTAAGCAGATAATGTTGAACATTTTGGATCTAAAACTATTTCACATAACATTTTCTCATCTTTTTTTTTTTCCCAATTGACGCACAATTACAGTATATCAACAAGTCGCTACTACGGCTCCATGCTATAAGCTAGTAAGTTAAACAGCATGAGTTAGCGGTCGGATTAACATTGTTGGAACATTATAGCTGTTGTATTAATGTTACGTTTATAGCTAGAAATTACTTTTATTTATTTTTTTCAAACCGTGAATCCACCTCCTGCCTATCCCCACTTGCTAGCTGCAGATTTGAAAGGGGGTGTGTCTGTGTACATGACAGAATAGCATAGATGAGATTTTACACAATCATTATAATTTTTGTCTCGTTTTTGTTCATCAACTAAAATGTCCATAGATTCTAGTCCAATTTTAATTAAGTCGATGAAAATGCAAACTGATTTAGTCCTTGTTATTGTTTATTAATACGAGTTTTAGTCCAGTGAAAAATGTGCTTTGATGAAATTATACTTTTTTGTTGATGAAATTAACACTCCTGTGTAGAACAGCAGACATTTTATCTATTATTATCATTATTATTATTATTATTATTATTATTATTATTATGATCATTATTATTATTATTAATTTTATTTTTTATTTTTTTTCTTCCCAATTTGTAGGTCGTACCTGACACCCGTACGTGACGAGGAGTCCGAATCGCAGAGGAAAGCTCGCTCCCGACAGGCCCGCCAGTCAAGGAGGTCCACCCAGGTGTGTTGATTGGAAGCCCCCCTCGCCCCCAAACAAACAAAACAAAAACCAGGGGAAAAAAAAGCATTATTTTATTTTATTTTATTTATTTTTTTCTCCACAGGGTGTCACTCTAACCGACCTACAAGAGGCCGAGAAAACCATTGGCAGGAGTCGCACCCCAAAGAGCCGTGAGGAGGAGAAGCAGGACAAGGAGAAGCAGGAGGAAAAGAAGGAGTTTGAATCCAAGGAGGACGACTACCGTCCAAAGTACCGCAGCTTTGAAGACGTACGTTCTACATGCATTTCCTATTTAGCCGTCGGCCTCATTCTAGTATTTGACCCGGCCTTCCTCTCGTTCTAACCAGCGCTACCGCACCTCCTCCGCAACGTCGTCCTCAATTTCCACGCTCAGCACTGCCTCGGTCCCGTCTTACTCCAGCACCGCACTGACCTCCAGTTCCAGCTGCCTCAACAGGCCTAACAGCCTGACGGGCATCACCTCCTCCTACGGTCGTTCCTCCAGGGATACCGAGAAAGGTCCGCCCACGTTCCTCTCGCAACACAAATAACGACTCCATCGGGTGTTGGCGCACCTCAATATAATCCTCTTAGGTTGATTCCGGTGCCGTGATGATCAGCAGTGTGTTTTTGTCACCGCTGACGGGAAATTGGGTAAAGCTGTGACGCCTCTCGGGAGGAGAATAGAAGGTTGCTGTAGTGCGTTCATCTGAAGGAAAACACTCGCTGCTTTGTCTGCCCGTGACAAAGGCCGCTTCTTCCCTCTCCAACTCCTGATTATTACTTTTTTTTTTTTTTTTTTTTTTTTCCAACGTGGGCTCCGTTTACCAGTGATGTCAAGGCTAATAACATGGTTACAGTGGTTCCCCACTACATCACGGTTCATCATTTTTTTTCAGTGGATATTGCTCGTTTAGTTATTACATTGCAGTAAGTAATTGTTTCAGACCCACCCGTAGTGTATGAAAATCAGAGATATGACGGGATCATGTAAGTTTATGTATAATTTTACGCCTCGCACAGGTTTTAAACACATTAGATTTTTTTTAATACACTTTTGAAAGCATTCATTACCACCGTTTCTCTTTGACTCGCACAATTCTGCAGTAAGATACCAAGTGTGCTTGCTTTAAGCTGATTGTCACTCCCAGTTCCAGTTTACTGTAAAACTGACATAAAACTAGGGAAGTCAAAATGGTATATTTCTAAACAAACCAAGAAATTGTATTTAACATGTCTGCTAGCTTAATGACAACAATATAAAACATCAAAGACAGGTTAAAAAAAAAAAACTAGCATAGTTGTGCACATTTTTTTTAACACGCCTCTAAAACCTATGGGTGACTTTAGAGCATTTGTCAACATTTTTTTTGTAATAACCTATTAATTTTTTTTTTTTAATATAATCTGTCTCATAGGTGGGTTGGTATATTGATTCGCTGTAAGTGACAGACATGCTTAAAGGAAAAATGTGTTTGTTTTGGCTTTAGAAACGGACAAAAAGGAAGAGGAGAAGGAAGGTGACGACAAGTCTCAGCCTCGCTCCATCCGGGATCGCAGGCGGCCCCGCGAGAAGCGACGATCCACCGGCGTCTCTTTTTGGACCCAAGATGTGAGACGCAATCAGCCCTCCTTTTTATGTCTGTAATAAAGCAAGTTCTTTCGGGTCCTTACGTGTGCTGTCGTCATCATTCACAGGGTGATGACAACGACCCTGACCAGCAGTCCGACTCAGAGGAAGGCAGCATCAAGGGAGAAGTGCAGGTAACTGACTCAAAATGGCTCCGTGACATTTTAAAAATTCAGCCACCCCAAGCTCTTTTTGGATGGCGAGACGTCAGCTTTGATATTCGCTCTCACCTCACCCTCAGCCTTTGATTTGAGATTGACCCCCGCGCACACACACGCACACTTCCTCCAATGATTGTCAAAGGCAAGTATCCTTTTATCAGAGCAAGTGGGCACAAAGTGAAAGGACGTAAGCCTTGTTGCCTACAGATAATTGACAAAAACACGCATCGTGTCCTTTAAAAGTAGTCAATTGTGCAAAATGAAAACCAATCTGAAAAAAAATACATCATTAAATGGTTTGAATTTGTAGTCAGTTAATATGCCCACTGAGCAAATGATTACATTAGCAAGTGTGCTGTTTTTTTCCCCCCCCTCTCAGATGGATTAAAATTTATTTATTCATTTTAGTTTGTGTTTTTCATTAAATATTTTATTCATTGATTTAACATACCATAAATAAATATTTGCAAAACAAGCAGTTTGGCATATACAATGTATTAAATAATAAAAATTAATGTTTCTCCTTAATTTATTGTCGATAAATAGGAAAATAAAACCTTTGTGATAAAACACAATACGATTATTTTTTTTTAATTAAAATATGAGTATCTATATTTATTTAGTTTATTTTACCTCATAACTTGGAGAATCAAATGTAGCCCTTAAACGCACCAGTTTGCCCTCCCTTGAATTATACTTTGAAAGTTGTATACCAACAATATTAATATATTGAGCCAATATGAGCGGCTGCCTAATTAACTCATTCACTGCCAGCCATTTTAGAAAATTTCAAAATTATCAATACCCACGCGATATTACGTTTAATAATTATATATAAACCGAATCTACCAAATGACAGCATAGACTTCCTACTTTTTGCCTCGTCCCGTTCTTTTATAATTAACAGTCGAAGAATGTAGGTTGCACAAAATACAGCTTTTATTCCCATGGACTCTGAACCTGTTTATTTCGTATAAAATGGGGCGATTATGTCATCTACCGGTGGTTGGGCATCAGTAAGGCTGTTGACCTAAAAAGAAGTTTTAAAATTTGCTACCTTGAAGCTTCAGACACCCTGAAAATATTTTAAGACACAAGCCTTTAAAAAATATTTTCTAACAACTACTTTCTGGTTTCCTTGCAGGTGGACAGGTTGTCCAGGTGAGTTTAAGCCTCGTTTGCTTCATTTGAGAAAATCCGCCCATTTCTTAATGTGCGCTCACATTGCAGAAATGACAGCGGCACCACGGCATACTCCCTAGACCGCAACGACCCGCTGCTCACCCGCAGCTACGGCGAGAGTCGGAGGACATACTCCAGCCGGCTGGACAGAGATGACGCCACCGACTACAAGAAGGTAAACGAAACGCCGTTTGCTTTGAATGTCACGGATGGCGGGTTACTGGATTTGAATGGTGTGCGCTTTCCTCTTCAGCTCTACGAGCAGATCTTAGCTGAGAATGAGAAGCTGAAGGCGCAGTTACGTGACACAGACCTAGAGCTGGCCGACTTGAAGCTGCAACTGGAGAAGGCCACGCAGGTGCTTTCTCCTCCTGTTCCACATCCTCACCACAAACCTTCGCATTTGTTGACTCTTCCCTCCCGCTTTTTGTATTTGCAGAGGCAGGAACGCTTCGCCGACAGGTCACAGCTTGAGATGGAGAAAAGGGTAGGTTGATAAGTCATCACTACTAAAACATACCAACAAGCTTTTAGGTTAAGCCTCCAACTATTATTCACCATATTACTTGCAAATTCTAATATGGAGAATACTTTCGGGATATATTTAAATCAAGTCTCAGTCAGTACAAATGTAGACAATAGAGTTAAATTTTTGTATGTGAAAGACTTTGTGCTGATTTATATATCTGTAAAAATGTTAGCTTATCAAATAAATGCACAAAGCTGTTGGCATATCGATGCACATATATGTGCAAATTCGTGTTTTTTTTTGTTTTTTTGTTTTTTTTATGCTGAGTGCCAAGCAGGGAGGCAATTGGGTCCAATTTTTATAGTCTTTGGTATGACCCGGCTGGGGGATTGAACGCACAACCTCCCAATCTCAGGGTGGACACTCTACCACGAGACCACTGAGCTTGTATTTATTTATTTTTTTATTTTTTTTTTAAAGAAAATGACCATGCATCTAAAAAAAAATTACTTTTGTTTTAAATCTTTTTATTTTAATTTCAGTATTTCTGTTGGCGGTTTATATGTTCAATAAACAAACAATATGAAATAAGGCTCCAAATAGTAGCACTTAACTACATTTATATACGTAAAGCTATGTACATTTTGTCTACTGCTTAACTCATATTCAACAAACGCAATAGACTAGTGTGGGGATATGCTTCATATTATTGTAAAGAACATTATTGGGTTGACTTCCCCTTTAAGGAAAATTCTATAGAGTTGGTAAAGTATGATTAATTTTACCGTTCATTGTTACATTTGTTCAATAAAATAAAACTGCAATATTTGTAAAAAGAAATAATGTAATTGATTTGACATAAATGAATAAAATACTGTTTGGTATAGCAAATGAAATAGAAAATAAAATTAATTGTCCAAATATTTGACACTATATTATCTTTTGAATATATCTGAAGGTAACGAGCAGGCCTCAGTATCATCTGGGCGCTGGTATGAATTCAAGCTGACTTGACCTTTTTGCTGCTGTCCCTCGTAGCCGTGCACCCCCTCCACCTCCTTCCTCTTCTTTTTCTTGTCAAGCCTCCGAGGCCGCGTGTGGTCACCACTTGTCCAGACGTCTCATATACATATCAATATGCTTGATTATAGTGCATGTGTTTTTGGTGCAGCTGAGGTTACTACAACAACACCACCACCACGGCAGAAAAATGACCTCAACCACGTGTTGATCACGGAGTGTGCTGACGCTTGTAGACGCCTCACGTGTGCGCTCTTGTGCCGCGCGCGTGCATCATCTGGCACCGCACGCTTTGCTGCCATCACCACTCAAAAAAAGTGACTAGTCTCTTGTCGTCTCACCCCCAACAGGAAAGACGAGCACTCGAAAGGAAAATTTCTGAGATGGAGGAGGAACTCAAGGTATATACACATGTATGGATGCCAGATTGATGCTAACGATGAGCGTGAGCTTTCATTTATCGGACACACTTAGAATTGTTTTTTTTTATTATTATCTTTATTTTTATTATTTTATAAACTATATAAGCTTTATAACTAATTCATTAGCAGCAGCAAAATATATTTTTCATGCACTATTTTTTTCTCGAATAATTGAGTACATTTTTGTAAATAATAAAATATTTTTTGAGGTGACCGAATTTAAGTGACCTTTTTTTTTTTTTTTTTTTTTTCTTCCCCCCCACCCCACCAATCAAGGGTTCCAAAAAGTGTTGTGGATCACTTGTTTTAGTTCCTTTCAAGCAAGTTGGAATGGTGCCTGAAATGATTTATGACAATTTTTGTCACCAGCCACTAGGGAATGATGTAGAGCTTTTATTTAGAGTTCCTCGTGGACTGCTTTGTTTATGAGGGGGGGAAAGTTGCGATGTCACCATGTGTTGTTGAAGTGAGTCCACACGGGTCCAAAATCTGTCCTCCATTTTCTAACAATCTTCCTTTTCTGTTTGCTTGTCTCCTGCTGTGGCTTCCTTCGTCTATTAATGTGCTCTTCTCTTTTCTTCTTCTACTTCCTTTTCCTCCTCTTCTTGTTGTTGTCCGCCACATTTGTTGTTGTTGTTGTTGTTGTTGTTGTTGTTGTTGTTGTTCCACTGCTGTGTGTGTGGCTGCCCCTACAGAACCTCCCCCAGGTAAAGCAGGTTCAGGCTCTGCGTCAGGTTAAGGAGCGGCTGCAGGCCGAGAACCGGGCGCTGGCCCGTGTGGTGGCGAAGCTCTCGCAGGCAGCCTGCAGCCAGCTGCCTGCCGTCGACCTGTAAAAGCCGGCCACACTTGCTCCTTTTCACCCCAACGATCCCTTTATCCCTTGCCCCCACCCACCCGTCATCCATTCATGCCCCGCCCCCGCCCACAGGTGCCTGACTGGTTTTCACATCCCTACAGTTGTTGGTGTTTTCCTTGAAGAGGGGGGTCTTTTGGTTGCAACTAGGGCTGGGCGATTTCATTTGTATCCATTCATTTTTTTTTTTTTTTAGTCGTGGTCATTTTTTTTTTTTTTTTTTTTTCTGTAGTTCAAAGCGCTAACACCAGCGTCCAACTATGGCCTGTGGAGGGCCACTTGCCTTTAATTTTTCAGCGGCCCGCGGCATCTAGTCAAAAAAATAGGTGCCACAATTACAAATGAATCGCTTCATATATTTTCAATTTATACAACGATACAAATAAACTATTGACAACTAAAATAATGCGGATGTTTTGACATTGTTTTAGTGCTACATCAATAATAGAAGAACTCAAATAATTCAAATACAAAAACGATGTCAAAGAAAAATTGCTGCCCTGAAGCTTCTCAATTGTTGGATCTCTACACTCCCATTCAGTGACACCCACGTCACTCACCAAACCAGGCCCCACCCACCCTTTAAATCCATGCATGCAGGTGCTATAGTCGAATTTTTTTTTCTTTTCCTCCGTTTTTTTTTTTTTTTTTTATATATATATATATATCAGGAGAAATACAGTAAAATAAATCCCAGAAAGGGAGTATTCACATAAATCTGTTTTGCGCTTTTTTTTTTTTTTTTTTTTGATAAGCAAAGGAGAAAAAACTACCATAAATCAGATTCTCCTGTGAAACATAATTATCAATTTTCAAAGTCCATATCGCCCATCCCTAGTTTGAACACTTACCTTTGTGTCGGCACTTCCAACCTGTTTAGAGCTTGAAAGTGGACGTGCACACAAATGAAAGTGGGCCTCTCTAGTTTCTAGTTGAGTGTCTTTGCCTTGCATGAAGTGGCAAGACCCCCCCTGACCCTTGAACCCTATTTGTACGCGCGGGACAAATGATAACTCCTTTCCGCCATTTGATTCCCACTTAGTGAATTTGGCCCTTTGGATGTTTGTTTTGTTCATGTGTAGTTTAGCTGGATTTGACCAAAAGTGCAAACATCAAACTGAGAAAATATGACACTATATTTGCAAAAGTATTAGGACGCATTCTACAGGAAGTTGTCTGCGGTCGTACTTTTGAGAGGTCCAGGAACCTTTGGGGTGGGGCTTCTCTGAAGAGAATCCTCAGAAATGTTATCCCAGACTGAGGAACTTTTGGAGAAGCGCTGGATGCAAACTTGTGTAAATTGAGTTCTGGGTTTGTTTATCAGGGCTCAAAACAAAAGACTGTGCTAGTGGCTAGTACTTCAGACAGGTTTCGACACTTTTAAAAGAACATTTTATGCTAGTCCCAGGACGAACTAAAGGGTTCTGGGGCTTTAGAACCACAACTTGACTCCAAAGCTAGGCACTGAGTTCTGGGGTAATATATCAAAGCCAAAAGAAGTGTGCACAAGGGTGGTACTTTTGAATGGCTTAGAAACTTTGGAACTTTTTTTTTTTTTTTTTTTTTTTTTTGTCAGGAACTACAAGATTCTGTGATGTGACCCAATACTTCTGTCCACATAGTGTCACGTGATCCACTGCAGTGCAGAGTGATGGCGGCGGACATTTATTTTCTTTATTTACAGTGTTTGACAATTGCCCTGTTGAGGTGTGGGCCGGATTCAGTTGTTCATGCATGTTTTTTTTGTTTTGTTTTTGTTTTTTGTTTTTTGTTTTTTTGGTTGTCGTCTTGTTTTTAATTTCCTGTGAGCATCAGGTTTGGCGCCGCCTTGTGGTCCAAACATGTCTAAGCCCTTTTCTTGTTGTTCCCATGCAGACGCTCCCCGACTTGAAAGCAGACAACCAGAGGCTAAAGGACGAGAACGGCGCGCTCATTCGGGTCATTAGCAAGCTTTCCAAGTAGAGCAGACCACCACCACTATCACCACCACCACCACCCGCCTCCCCTCTCTCGCCCCTCTGCCAGTGACTAATGGAATTGCACAGTTAGATTGAATTGCAAGAGACATCAGACTTTTTTTTTTTTTTTTTTTTTTGTCCATCCCCGTTTACAAGCCCGACGTCATGTAACCAGTAAGCCTTAGTTGTACATAAAGAGGACCGCTCTTGAGGAACAGTTGTTGTTGTTATTGTTATTATTATTATTATTATTATTATTATTATTATTATTATTATTATTATGACACCACCACCTGATTTTATTTGTGCCACACCGCCTTTTACTTCCTCCTGTGTTGTGTGCTGTGCCCTCTTTCTCCCTTCCCTCTATGAAGTGCCACTTCCTGTTTTTTTTGTTTGTTTTTTTTTAAATCCTTACACGTGCACTCACTCGCACTCATTACTACCCCCTCACCCTTTTCGTTATACCTCCGAGAGGGAAAAGGAAACGGGGGGGGAAAAAAAAGAAAGAAATCTCGAGGCGGACCAGGTGGAATTTAAGCTTTCACTGAATGTGCAATATGCATTACTATTTTTTTTTTTTTTTTTTTTGTTGATTTATGCTTTAATGACATCACTTGGTTAGTCAGATGTGTCACTCTTCCAATTTTTCCCTTTTTTGTGTGTGTGTTTTTGGCTTGTAGTGTTAGTTGGTTTATACTCTGTATGTGTCACCTTGTTTTAGGAGGTACTGAGTGAAGCTGTGTGTAAATGCATATATATAATATATATGTGTATTTACATATGGCTGTATGTATGTTTGAGTGCAGCACACGCTGAGTCTGTTACTATTAAAAGTATACCAATTCCACACAGGACAAGCAGGTGTCTTTTTCCTCCTTTTTTTTTTTTTTTTTTTTTTTTTTAATTAGAGGCAGAAAATGCTTCATGTTTAAAAGTGGGACTGCCGACGATGCCCTCCCCCACCCTTTTTTTTTTTTTTTTTTTTTCAAAGGAAGTCTTCAAAAACAAACTACATTTCACTTTTTTCTGTTAACTTGGATGAGTGCTGTTTTTTTTTTTTTTTTTTTTTTTTTTTTTTTTTTTTTATAAATAGCTGTAGTGTTATAGCCAATGAATCTCAGCCTCCTTTATACAAAAAGTCTGTGCACTGTCTACGCCGCAAGTCCAAAACATGCCGTTGAAATATTCCACGCCAACTTTTATGCATTTCAGTGGCCTTTCTATTATTAAGCATATTTTAGTTGTGAAAACAAAAGAAGTCGCTGCAAATAGACTGATGAGAATTATGACCATCTACTCTGGTTAAGTTTTATTTTGGTTTTTTTTTCTTGTAAAATAGGTGTGTGGCTTAATACATGCAAGCTGTGCTGTGACTACCAACCACTGAAGAGTTAATTAAAAATAAACTTGTACATTGTAAAGTCCACGTCTTGCTCATTTTTTATTTAATACATTTAAATATTCAACTTTTAATTTATTAAAATATTAACATCTGATATTTTTCCCTTTACCATTTCATGTCTGTGCATTTTTTTTTATTGAACGTAAAAGGACGTTTAGAAATATTTAGATATTTAGCACACTATTTTATTTTTTTTGTTTATGGCAGGCCCTCAAAATTGCTAATGCAATACTTCATTACGCCCTTAAGAGGGAGACATTTCTTAAGATAGAATTCGTTTGTTGGTATACCGAGTAGAAGTGCTCAATTTAGATCAATCCAACCCCCAAAAATAAATCAGCCATTTTGAGTTATTTTACACCATTCTGCGTTTGTGAGCTTGCAGTCAACATTCCTTGAGTATCTTACATCATATCACATTCCAGGGTATGATTAAACTCGCAAATGAGATTTAAAAATACGCATTATTGCCGAGAATCATGAGTCATTGAAATAAAAATATCTGGGTGCTAACGCGGTAGCGTGGGAGTGCTGCCTTTGTTGTGACTCGGCCCAAATGACTCAAACATTCCTGTCATTTAAATCGTATTTCATAATGATCGTACATATTACCTTGCAATTATGATGGCTTATGTAGCTAACCTTAGCACGTTCATTAAAAGTGAAACAAAACTTTAAACACACATACACACACACAAATCCAAGCACTTTATTTATTGTAGGCTACATGTTCATATCAAAACATAATTTTCATATTTCCCACCGCTTTATTAGGTCATAAATGTCACATACAAGACAGTCTGCCGCTGTTGTTTTCCCAAGATCACTTCGGCTCCACTCGGAAATCTTCGGTCATATCCGGACTCGGGCCGTCGCTCAGTAGGGCAGAGGGAGCTGCCGGGGCTCTCAGTGCGCCAGTCACCAGAGTCAGGCGTCGGACACACCTGGTCGGAAGCTCCAGTTTGAAAGCCAAGTACCTGACGCAGGTGAGTACCCGCCGAGCTTCTAACGCGCCATTTTGACAAACTTTGTGTCTTTAATGTTTGCATAAACTTTACTTCCATTACTTTTGAATGCGTTTACAACACGAACAACTCTCGCTTCCAAAGGAGCATTTTTTTTTTAAATGTTATTTTAATGTATTTTATTTAAAACTTCTTGCCCCTTTTCGCCTTCTACCTGCCACCAGCTCCCGGGGCACTCACTCGAGGAATGCGGCGTCTTTAGGGGAGGAGAAAGTTGTCAACTCAAAACGTGTCGAAAGCGACGATCGAGGACGAGCCTGTAAAAAACTAGCATGGCAACCGGTGGCTTCAAGTCGAGCGCAGCCACCGACTTCCTGGAGGAGTGGAAGGCCAAACGGGAGAAGATGAGAGCCAAAATGCTCGGGGACATCGCCGCCGCCACTGGGGCCGGCAGCAGTAGCAGTGTCGGGAGCTCCTGCCGCCCGCCCGACGAACCGCAGCACCCGGCGGGCCAACTGAAGGGCGACTCGCCGGAGTGTTGCACCTCGGACGGCGGCGACCGGGACAGGGAAAAAAGCCCGTCGCCCGGGAAGAGCAAGGAGAAAAAGAGCAGCGGACCCAGTGCCAGGAAGGGGAAAGGACAGATCGAGAAGAGGAAGCTGAGGGAGAAGAGGAGGTCAACAGGTGTCGTCAGCATGCCGTCCAATGAGGTGAGTTGAGCTCCCTTTGCCGACATTTTGGATTGCACCTGCTTGCTGTTTACAAATGTGGTTTCCAAACTGAGGGTGGAGGAGGCAAAATTGCCCCCCTTACCCTCACTTTGGGAACCATTTTGGGTCCTGGCCCTTATGCTGCATTCGAGGAAGGTGGGAAGTCGGACTTCTCCGACCTCATACCAGGAAGTGTGCACTGGAACACCCCTACGAACTTGGAGATCTGAAAAAGAGGATCCCCGGATCTGCCTGCTGATATTACTCGACAATGGAAATCCCCATAGAGACACGTACCTTGAATTGCAAAATATACACGATTACGAACACATTTGTCTATTTATTAAAGCATAAATTTAGTTATTCAAAATAAGTAACTTGACTGCATTAACCAGAACAACAAACAATTTATTGGAATCAGCTATCTTTGTTGTTTACATTCACCTCAACGCAACAACAACAATCCGAGTCAGATATTTCCGACTTCCCAACTTCCTCGAACGCAGCATTAATTGGGACATTATATTGAGTTGTCATTAAGAGTGCTATTTTGTCTCCCCCACCATTCATTTGGGAACCACATTTGTCATTTTGGAAGCCATTTTGGTGTCCTTCTCTTTTCATTTTATTCTTCTCATTTAATTTTATTATTAGTCAGATTTTTTTTTTTAATATTGGAATACAGTATTTAAAAAAATAATCATAATTTTAGAGTTTTTCTAAGTTGCAGGAAGGTTTACACTATTTTCTTCATGTGTTTTATTATAATTTTCTTCCTTGCCTTCTTTCAGACATCCTACTTGTCACATTATTTTTCCATGCAAAAATGCATTTTATTTCTTGTTTTGAAACAGCTTTTCTGGAAATGTGCATTGTTACATTTTGGAGGTTAGTTTTAACTTTTGAACGTGTGTGTAAATGGGTGGATGTGACACATTGTAAAGCGCTTTGAGCACCATACAGTGTAGAAAGCACCATATAAGCTCAGTCCATTTACCTTTTACCGTTTATCTTTACGAGCGCTAGCGTCGGCACGTTCCTCGCTAGCGTTTGTGTTGTGGCTCCATAAATAATTGTGGCCAGGAGGAGCTGTTGTTCCCCCCCCCGCCCCAAATTCCTGCCATACATGTGTCCGCTCTAATCTGCTGCCGCTCTTTGGAGGAATGAAAGCAGCCTGCAGATGTTGGCCAAGGAGGAAGAAAAGAACAGAGGGCAGAAAGTGAGGATCACCTGGAGTTTGTTTACATTCTGGAGACATTCCACGTACTTTATCAACATCTCATTCCACATGAGTAATTGAATCCAAAAGCAAGTATATAGTAAATGAAGACACTTTTGCGCTTAGCTGATGAGTGCATGCCGAAGAAACAGGTGGTGCTATATTCCTCAATTGTAGACTGTTTTCAGCCACTTGTCAGCAATTGCACAAAATAAACAAGAAAAAAAAAACATTAAGTAAATTTTTAATAACAAAAACAAAAACATGCAATTTGTGTATTGGCTAAAATTCTGTAAATAAATATGTCCGCATTTAAACTCCAGCGTTGATGTGGCTGTGGCCTATTACGAAGATGACATAGAATAAGGTCTTGCCTCTGATGAATGATGTCAGTGAACAAATATCTGTTGAGTCTAGCAAGCATGTCTTATCTGTTGACTCCTTATCGTGTGTCTTATGTAATCATGACACCTGACAGTGAAAGTTATAATGTTGACAGTGAATGATACCCGCCATTACCTTGTAAAAAGAAAACGTCGTATAGTTTCCTTGCGTTAATTAGCGCGTGGGAGGGCATGTTGCCGTGAACGCCTTGTTAGTACGTTGCTAAAACTAGTGGCTAACATTGTTCAAAACATCCATTTTACGGGTTGCACTCCGACGCCATTTTGTGTGTGCGCGGGGACTGTCACCAAGGTGCCGAGTCACACTCCCAGTGGGGAATTCCCACAGGAAGCAGGAAGTCAACCATTCTCATTTTCGCCCTCCAGTAACCTCCGCCAAGGCTGTCACCAGGAAGCGCATTGTCCCATTTAGAACTTGTGGGGAAATAGCAAATTCTGCACAGGATTATTTAAGATTTTTTTTTGGAGGGAGTGGGGGGGGCTATTATTAAGTACAGAAAGAATCAACTCCCCGTGTCCTCGTCTCACCCGACTCAGCCTTCGTTCTTCTGTTCGCCTTATTTGCATATTGATGACCTCATCGCTTTTCCCAGCCTCTGTGTGGTTATCATGGAACATTGTGTCCGGATGAGGGTGGGGGTGGATAATTTTTTGGGGGGGCACGCGGTAAGAAAGCAGGAAGCGGTTCGGCATCTGGGAGGACATTCCTGCTTTTGCCAGTCAATTCCAATCAGGCGGCTCGGAATCATGAGGCCTTTGGGAGCCCGCTTCTTAAGTAGAATTTTGTTGACATTCCGCACGCGTTTCTTTTTTGTCCTTCCACTGAACTGCCTGCACAAACATCTCAGACGCTTTGTGGCATGGTGTCGCTGGATCCTGCAAAATAAAATTGTATGTTTTAAATACTTTTTTAAAATATTATTATTATTATTATTTTTATTTATTTTTTTAAAGCAAAAAATTTGGGAATGCATGCATGGAGTCGGACATTGACAATAGCAAGTAGCATTATTGTAAAAATCCATCAAATTAAACTGAAAATTACAAAAAAAAAATACAAAATGAATTTGTATTAAGTATAAGTAATTAGAGTAAGTATAAGTAATATTCTTGGGTATGATTGGCTGCAGGTGATCGCGCTACATTGCTTGGCCTATCTGTGCCGCAGGGAATTTGGTGCGCTCAGTAGTCGATTTGTGGATGTTGTGATGGTACGTTGTGTGATTTCGTTTTATGTTGTAAGTACCTAATCATTCATACTAACTATGTTGAAAAAGAAAATGGTCTAATGAATATGTGCAATATGAGTTCACATGTATAATGGAGCGCTGGTGTTCCACAGGGTTCAATTCTAGGGCCTCTCCTATTTTCATTGAATCTGCTGCCCCTGAGTTCCATCTTAAGAAAACAGCAGTTGTAGTTGTTTTAAAGTGCTTTATAACTCTCGAGTTGAGAGATGGGAGTGAGCGTCGATCTATCCTGCAAAAGGAAAGGATCATTTCCTTTAGCTGCTTGGAGAATATGAATTGAAGGTAAAGAGAGCCACTTCAATCTAAAGGCCACTCTCCCTGTTCATTTTGGTCACCAGTAAACCCTCTGTGTTGAATTTGGAAGGGGAACATTTTATTTTCCAATAAAGAAGGGTTCGGTGAATGTGCATAGGAAACTGTGGGTTCAGTACCTCCAACAAAATTAAGAACCACAGATTTTTTATTTTTTATTTTTTTTATTTTTATTTTTTTTATTTTTATTTTTTTTTACAATTAAGATGGGGGGGAAAAAAACAACAAATAAGACTTAATTAAAATATTTTTTAATTCAAAAACCCATACTCAATCTTTATTTTTATTTATTTATTTATTTATTTATTTTAAAGGGGCACGAAGCAGGATTCAGAGTTTTTGCACATTTGCAACCCCTCCGGTGAAACGTGACAAACGCTGCTCCTATATTTATCCGCGTCCTCCCGTGACGCTAGTCTGAAAGTTTTTTACTTCTCTTTGTCTTCCGTGGAGTCTCCATAAGGGATTGAGACGTATCGGGTGCAGGGCTCTTCAAGTCCATCTGTCCTGTCCGTAAAGTTGCGTGAACAATCGTGAGAGCTAACAGGGACAATAGCGTGTATGCGCATGACGTCATGCTCCGAGCAAAAGCTAAGGTGTCCGGCCCGAACGCTCCAACATTTTTTCCTTTTACAGAAAAATAGGGGCAACAGTCATTGTGCCACAGTCGTGCCTCCTGTCCATTATACAATTCTTAAAACATGTGCGGGTGAAAAATATGGTTATTTTAACACTCAAATTTGAGTCTAATCTTGCATCATGCACCTTTTAAATAAAAACTTCTTAAAAACGCTGACTTTGGAGCCAGCCATAATTTGGTGTTAAATGCGTGCCTTTTGTGTAACTTAGTGGCTGGATGTCGGTAGGCCGAAGCCGCTTTGAGCTGCTTGATGACGTAAGCGGATGTGTGCGTGACGCGCACACACAAATGCTCTGTTGCTGCTCATTCAGTCAGACTAACACCGACACCAGGACCACCTCCAGGTCTCTGCCTTGCTGCCATTTGTCGGCTGCACTCACACAACTTTTCCATTCCAGGCTCATCATCATCATCATCATCATCATCATCATAATCAGCCCTTTGTTGTTAGTAACAAATAAGTTCAAATCACGGCACATTTTTGTATGAATATTAAAAAGAAGCTGAATCAGCAAAAAAAAAAAAAGTAAATTTAACTAAACATAAAACTGGAGTTTTGCTGTTTGTATAAAAATATGAAGGATTTAGTAGTACAGAGAAACGAAAATAACTTTAAAACTGTATTCAAAAAGGTTAATATGCTCAAAACTACAATTGTTATATAAAAACAAAAAATACATAAGGTAAAAGTTTTTTGTAACATTTGTACAGTTACCCAATATGCAACTAAAACTAACTAAAAATATAAAAAAAATAAATTACAACCAAAACATAGAATAGTGTGTTACAGAATATAAAGCAAAATTATATAAAAAGCTAAAGATACCCAAAATATAAAATTGCATTATTTGTATTAAAACAGGAAAATAATACAAAGTAAAACACTATATATATATATATATATATATATATATATATATATATATAATATAATATAATATAATATAATATAAATGCACATTTTTAATTATATAAAATATGATAAAACTACAACACTGTCCCAACAAACGATATCCTCAAAGCATAAACGTAGTATGTTTAGAATTTTGGATTAAATTCCAAGCATATATATTTAGTATTTAATGAAACAATATTTTTGGAAAAATAATGCTAAATAATTGCAACCCCCCCCCCCCCCCCCCCCCAAAAAAAAAAAAAAAACTGTTGATTTTGTAGTATAAAATCAAACCACTGCTTGTAGCCAATGACAAACATTTTGTATTATTATTATTATTTTTTTTTTTACAATACTTACAGTGGTTGTGATGTTGCCCCTAGTGGAGTCACATTGCACTGCGCTTTCCATAAGTAGTCTGCTGCCAAGCGTGAGTAAGGCAGCACCAGATTAGATCTTCCACCTGCGCAGGAACAAGACTCATCTGAGTGTCATTTAGCCATGGAGTGAGCGAGGCGAGGCTGCGTTGCGGCAGCTGCCATTAATCGGGCCCGGCAGCCCGGCAGCCTCATTTGCATGCAAAGCTTCCCCTGGTGATGCTTCAAAGAACAGATAAAAAGCCCTCGACTGGAAGCGAGGAAAAAAAAAAGCTGGGACGGCACAATCAACCACTCGCACGGATACGTGACAAGCGGCGCTCGGTGCGCTGGGACGCCCGCGTTCACTTTGTCAAGCGCACTCTTAGACAAAGGTCATCTCAGGAACGCCCCCCCCCCCCCGCAAATTACCACTTAATCATTTTACAATACATGTCGCATTTTACTGTGTTAGCATTAACTACACGAGTGGCTTTTCCCCCCCAGTTATAATACGATAAGATTCATTTTAAGTACGATGCGATATGTTCACATTGAAGCTACTCAGATTTCAATTGCAATGTGAAACAATCTCAGATTTGTGATACAAATTGCTTCATTGTCAGTAGACCCTTTTGCTCCAATTTTGATGCGATACGTTCATGGTAAATTTACTCCGATTGACCTCAATTCCGACGCAACGCCAATTGTTCCACTACCAATGTGATTCAATTCACGATACAACACAATATTTCAACATTATCGTTAAAGACACACCGATGTGTTACAATTCTCGATAAAGCAAACCCCAATGCAATATGATTTGCTCCTATTAAATTAAACTACAATGCAATTCACTCTAATTACGTTGCGTTATATTTGCTGTAAACCTAAATACGATAGTCCAATTCTCATGCAAAGTAATTTATTCCAATTCCATTATGACACAATTCACTCTGATTATGATGCAGTAAGGTGCATTCCCGATAGTTACTCCGATGCCTTGTGATTTCAGCCAATTATAATGCGATATGTTGACACTAAACCTAAACCCAATTCTATACAATTCACTCCAATTAGGAAAGGATGCACTCTCATTCCAATGCAGCATAAGTTGACGAGTTGCTCAGAAGCGTTACAATATGATTCAGTCTAATTTGGATGCAATACGAGTCTCTTCAATTATGATGCAATAAGATTGTGATCGATTGGGAATCCAATTTTGATACATTCGATAAATGAGTCACTCCAATTTCAATCCAATATTCACAGCAAAACTGTTGTAATACAATTGGCCACAATTCTGACGTAATATGAAACTTGACTTTAAAGCTACCCTGAGGTGTTACGATTCACACCAATTACGATGCAATATGTTAACAATAAAGCTCACGCGAAGCGACACCATTCGTACACATTCCGACGCAATACGACTGTGATATGATACACTTCAATTACGATTCAGTGAAATACGATACACTCCAATTAAGATACAAGGCGCCGATTACTACACGATTGGATTGGAGCTAGTTTTTCAAGCAAGTACGTACTTTACGTACGCTTCACTTTCAACTTCTGCCATTTGGCTTGAGTGTGTAAAAAATGTTGTTTTTAAAGCAGCCCCGGCGCACGTTACAATTAAGAATTGTCTTCTTAAGCCGGGCTTTGGCCTTTCAGCTGCCGCCTGAGTGCACATTCCTTCTCTCCATCGGCTTTGTCTTCCTCCCACGCAGCCTGATGAGTGCTTGGGCTTCTTCCAAGGATGTCCATTACAGAACAAAACTCTGGCCTGCTCACTCGCTCGCCCTTGCTCTCCCTCAATCCCAACCTTTTATTTGGGAACTCGTGTCCAGGCAGATAGGCAGCCGAGGGGAGGGGGGGGGGATTCACCGACGTCGACCATTTCTTCTCAAGAAGCTGTCCGCCGTATAATTATTATTCTGGAGCCAGCGTTCTCATGAATAACAAACGTAGCTGACCCTCACGCCTTCAGGGCTGCTTCTTCAGGTTTCTTCACTGTGGATTCTTTTCAGCAGCAAACACGCCGACGGCCTGCTTCCAAATGAGATGTTAAATCCTTGGTAGAAAAAAACTGTACAGGTGGCCAGTTTACGAGACTTAAACCCTAAGTCTGATTTATTTATTTATTTTTTTGCATTCTATAACTAAGCTAAAATACTATAATTAGAGTTAACGTAAATAGTAACTGGCTGTGGCGACTTATCCGATAAAATAAGAAGAAATAATAATCAATTGATTAATAGATGATATTTCGTCATAGTCGATTATGGAAATATTGTCCATGTCAGAAGTAAATTTTCACTTATGTGACCAGTAAATGCATATTTACTTTATCAACATCTGTAACTTTGTCCTAACTAATCCGATTAACAGTTTAAACTTTATTTCCCTATAATCAGACAAGAAAATTCTGTATGTCATAGTCTAGACAAAGATGTGTTGCATACCGGAACATGTAAAAATAAGCCCTAATTATATGTTAACAACAGCCATAACTTTGTCGTTACTTATTCAATAATCTTTTAAAAAATATTCCCACCCACCATAGTCAGTTACTGCTGAGTTGAAGCAAAAGTAAATTTTCCCTTACCAGACCTGTAAATGTGAACATTAATTAAGTGCACATTACCGACATCCTCAACTTGGTCGTAACACAATTTGATAATATTTTGAAAAAGAATAAATTGATCAATTGCTTGTTAATTTTCCCCCTTGTTGACCAAGAAAATTTAGTCAGCCGTATTTGGGATAAAAATGAATTCTTATTTACCTGACTGGTCAGAAATGCACATTACCAACATCGCTAGCTTTAACTTAACCAAAATTTAGCTCGCTGTATTCCAGACAAAAGTCATTTGCCACTTACCTAAATTGCAAATACTTTAAGTGACTCCCTCTTACCTTACCTGATAAGCTTTTAAAAATAACAAGGAATTGCTTAAATGATTAACATTGATTGTTTAACATGATTGTTTGTTTGCTTAAATGAATTCCCTGCTAACTAGCAGAGTGTCATTTTAGTGTAGTTAGCATGTACATTTGGTTTCTTTGTAACGCACTTTCAGAAAAAGTGGAATTATGCAAACAAGTTTGATTTGGAAAATTCCACAGCTTGTCAATCAGTGACTTCCCAGAGGAAAAGGAATCCAAAATAAACTGGAAAAGGGAAAGCGTGTGGAGGAAACGCGCTAAGCTCCGGGCCTAGCCGTCCAAATAAACGTGAGCATTTTTTTCACACGGAAGCTTCCAAGTCATCAAAGACGAGCTGCAGGGAAGCGAGAGTAAGCCCGCGCTATGCCAGGCATGTGCAGACATTTTTTGATGTTTAAACTGCAGACTTGATCACGGTGTAGAAACGCGTTTTCACTGAGTCCTCGCAGCCTCACCCTCCCTCTCTCTCGTCAGCTCCAATGTTGTGTATCAAACATGTTTTACGAGATCTCCCATGGGCCGGCTCGAGAGGGAATGTGACCTATTGTTCTCCCTGCTACACTTTGGCACGGATTAGCGCCTGAGTCGCAACATTCCCATCATTGCCGGAGAAGACATGAAGGGGAAAGGAAATTGACTTCCAGCTTCTGTTCGTCCCACTTTGGATTCGTGCAACCTGGAAGGGAATAGGAATGTTCATTAGCTTGTGACATTCTTGACTGGCGTTTCTTGGGGAGGCCGCTGAGTCGGCATTTAAACATAAACAGGAAGTGGAATGTTACGCTTGCCTGCTTTCCACTTTCAGAAAAGCTGAAGGAATGTCGGGAGTTGGGACCCCATGGGCAAGCACCACCATGCCAAACTATTCGTCAGGCAACTTGCAACCAACGATTTCTGAATTGAAATCGTCCATTTTAAAAACATTTCAGATAAGTTTAGTTATACGGGTAAATCCCCCGTTTTTTCACAGGGGATGGGGAGCTAGCCATACCACCAGTGGTGTAGTCCAGGGTATATGCGGGTGGATACCCACTTCTGTTTCAGTCAGCATTGCGTACACTCACTTCTACATCCCCTCAGATGCGCACCATTCAGTAATATCTGTAAACCAGATTACCCCTAAAATACTCATTAATTTCATTTGAGACATTCAAAAATCTACTCCCATTCGAAATTCAAATGGTTCAGCTCATTCAGTTCGCCTTGAAATCAAATTTCACCGCTCCCCCAAATCTCACATGGCAGCAAAAAAAAAAAAAAAAAAAAAAAAAAAAAAAATCCACATTTTATTATTGCATATTTTTCACTGACAAAATTTCAAGGGAAGGGACTTGGGGTTCTTACTAAACGTACCCCATAGTGAGTTTACCATTCATTTTCAATGGCACATTCAAAATGACAGATTCCGATAGCTCCCATTTGAAATTGAAATCATTCTGCTTATACATTTCACCTTGTGAACAATATTAAATATGTCAACATTTTGCACATACCAAAAATTCCACATTTTTCACTCATATAATTGCACATTTTCAACAGTATCATTTCACCTAATTCCATATGGTTACCAATCAATATAATTCCACAACATTCAATGCATGCATTTCACCACTGCCGTTTAATATCATTTATTATTGGTCCAAATCATTGTCATTTGACATAATTCCATGTTTTTCAACATTCCACGTGATTCAATATGATTCCACATTTCTGTTTGTTTCATTCTGCATTTCAGCATTCACACAGTTCACTCAGAAATTGTCATGACTAGGGTCATGCAAGGGTTCTGTTTACTGTCATGACTAGGGTCATGCAAGGGTTATGCTTGGGCCATACAAGGGTTAATCTAGTTTTTAAAACTTATTTTGTGATTAAAATAATCCTTTTCGTGTATTTAAAAAAAAAAAAGAAAAAAAAAAGCCACTTATTGATAAGAATAATATTGTGAGATGAGTTTGAAATGATATTAGTGTTTCGGTATCACATAGATTGTTTAAATATTAATACAAGTAATTGTGAACATTTTTTTAGGGTTCGAGCTTGTTAGATGTTTTTTTTTGCTTACGTGATAGCGTGTTTGTTGAAGCAGCTGTGAATGATCAACTCGGGTCGGGGTCAAAGTGCGTCTCCATGCAGGACAGCTTTTTGCCCCCCCCCGCACAGGCTTTCAGTTAATCACCCTTTTATTAAAACACAGCAGCGACACTGGGGCTAATTAGTTTGTTTGAAACGGGCACAGCGGATTGATGCGTTAAGCAGCACTTATTCAATTTCCGGGCACCAAATCAAAGCGCTTATTTCACATTTGGGCTAATGTGAGCTAATTGTTTGTTAGCACTGGAGTGTAGCAGACACAGAGGAAATGAAATGAAGCGGTTGAAACAGGCCGTCGGTGACATCTGTGCTCGCTTTGTCTCACCGTGCTTCTTCATTTCCACCGTCACGTGATAAGACAGCTGTGTTTTTGTTCGTCTTGCAACCCCGAATATTTGCCAATAAACCTAATTTCTATTTTACCTACTCACGTGTTTTTGTGCTCAAATCGTTTAAAAAAATATTACCTCGTCATACCATCTGGTGGCCTATTGGTGCCACCAGCCCCAGACGTTGGGCCACATTTTTGACATTTTCACTAAGGGGTGTACTCTCTTTTGTTGCACGCATTTTTTACAATAAACATTAATGGTTGTTACTCACACCTCAGATACTTCTGTGGTGTTCATGGGGGGAAAGTTTCCGGGGGTGCGGGGCCAAAGTAAATCTCGCTGCTGGGACCAACTGGCACTTGATTGGAATTCCTCTCATATTGAAACTCGGATTACACTTCTTCACACAAGGATTACCTTTCTCTCCACTGTGCCTCTTACACCTTATCGCACCATACAAGGATGATATATGCTCACTAGCACATGCACTGAAAATCAAATCAATATATTGTCCCTCCCAAGGGGGTCTACATCCACATATGACAATTTTTCAGGGGTAAAAATGCATTCCCTGGCCGGAAGGTGCTAGTTTGCAAATCATAAGCTGTCATTCCTTCATACAGTGTGAGATTTTACACGTTTAAAAATGATGTTGTTAACTCAATGTAATTGTAATTCAATACTATGCAAAATTTTATGTAAAAGTTTACATTCAGTACCTACCTGTTTGTGTCTGCCAATGCACAAATAGTTCAAAAAGTAGCCAATCACCAGCCTTCTTGCTCAACATCGATTTAGTTAACACTTGAAATGAGTCAAAATTTGAATTAAGGATGTTCAAAAATCATTGTTTCTATCATTATGCGAAATGAAATACACGGTCGGGTGGCTTAGTTAAACGCGTCAAACATCAAAAAATCTATTTGTTTTTTTCACTTTTTTTACAATGACCACTAAATGCATCATTGTTTTTTTTTTCCCCAGTTAGTATAACTGCATAACATTTGCATCAAGAAAGAGTGGTAGTCAGGCTAATGTAGCACAACCGACCGGTTGGGCAGCTTACGTGTTTTTGATGTACGTTAGCACGTCACAACCTGTTTCTGCTGTCCTACTTGTGTGAGATCTTAGCACTACGCTAAACATTCCACATGTTGCACGGTGTCCACGCCCGCCATTTAAGGTCAAATGAGGTGCTGGAAGACTTTCTCTGATTGTGTGGCAGAACAAAGGAGCCAGGGTGTGATGTCATCCAGTCCCACAGTGGCCAAAAGATTTCATGTGAATGTATTGTACTTTCAAGTTAAGTCCAACTGAACTCTACTGTAACATTATGCACAGTATAAACATTTTCATTCGGTGATTCTTTCATGTACCACTAGAGGGAGCTTTAGTTTAAGTGGATATTTTGAACTGATCTCCCCCATGCCATGCATCCCATAATCACAGCATAATCCAGAGCTAATAATATAAGAAGACGATTTATTTCCAACAAGGCCACCTAATCTCTTTTCTCAATTAGATTTTTTCAAGTCACCCTCCGCCTGGCAAAGATGCTAGCGCCAAAATAATTAATAGCAACCTGCCGGGAATGAAGGAGCTATTTGATTTGATTTTGTTTTAGCTCACATGAGACATTATCTCCTTAATTAGGCTGAGAAATTTCACTTGGGCAGGCCGGTGGCCTTTGAAAAGGAACTTTGCTTTTCTTCACCACAGTTTTCCTTTTTATTGGTGCCAGGACTCTTTATGACTTGCAATTAAAAAGACACACATCCACATAGTACATACAGTAATTACACTTGCATGTATTTATTTGTTTATTTATTTGTTTATTTATTTATTTATACATACATACAAATTCCTTTTTTAATCACATAACAACAAACTAAATGTATACCATCGTAAGCATTTTTTTTCTCAGATTTTCAGAGATTTCTTTGCCATCAGGTTCCATTTTGCCTTCCACTGACCAGTATAAGGGAGTGTGAGAGCGACAATACCAAATTTAACACATTGTAACACTAATGAGTTGAGAAGGAAAATGGCTAAATGGATCCAATTTGGATATTGTCACTTAGGAGTGTACTTACTTTTGTTGCCAGCAGTTTAGACTGTGGCTGTGAGTTGATTTTGAAAAAATATCATCAAATATTGACATAAATCAAACTTACAATGTGAATTACCAGTAATGCTCCTTAAAAATGCACACTTTACCTTTAAATCCGCCGTTCCTAGGTCTTAAATTTGGTCCAATGCTCTTAAAACGGTCTTTAAAGTCTTCTTTTAAGGTGCAGATGAAGCTTGTTGTTGTTGTTGTCAGGTGTTATTGATGTGGCAGCAGCCAAACAGAATGGCTCAGCAGCGCCATCAGGTGTCCTCAGGCTGCTACTGCTGCTTTCCAAATCTCCTGAGCCCCTTTTTGTTTTCTCAACAGCTGTCTTTACCATCCCTGCAATCAGTCACTCGGCAGGTGTCTTTATTATCCGGCGCGTCGTGACGATAGCAGAGCGCACGAGCAAAAGGAGCCTCTCAGCAGGAGGGTCGCTCTGCGCTTTGCAAGAGAAAAGCTCTAAATGATCCAGAGGTGATTCATCGTTTTGACCGCAATCAAGAGCAGCGGCAATATTTGTAGTTTTTCAGTCATCGAAGCTCTTTCTTAGTCATTTTTGTGATGCTAATTAACCCTGCAAATTCGAGGGGCAGCCGCTGAAATGCTCTGAGCTCACTCGTTTTTGACACCACTGGAACGTTTTGCAATGTTTGGGGCCAAAGACAAGGAAGGTCAGTGACACCAGAAGGTAAACATGTTTGGCATCCACCTGAAGTGACACAAACACACGAGGATGGACATTCCGGGGCCACTGGAGAGATTCTGTTAAGGGTAAGGAGTTAGCATTAGGGATGATTTGCAATGCCAAGTTGAGCAATTCTAGTCAAAAGTCAAGGAACACTTCCTTAAACTGCATGGAGATGAGGAATACAAGAACGCAATGCTTTCTGAATTCAAAGGGAAGAAAGCCAGATTCCACGAACAGGCTGCTCTCCCTGCTCATTTTGTTGTCAGTAAAACTGTGTCTTGAATCAGAAAAAAAAATTATATTTTAAAAAAAGACAGGTTCAGTACCCCAACTAGGTTAAGAAACACTGCCCTTGTGAGTTGTGACAGAAAAGAGCAGATGACGACATGTTTTTCTGCCCTGGTGTAGTCCTCAGGTGTTGTTGTTCAATTAAGAAAACCCATTCTCTGGTGTTTGCAGTAAATGAAGTCGGCTCGAAGCTTTCTCAAAGAGGTGAGCCGCGGGATATTGCCACTTTTGTCTCCTGGCACTTCATCTTGTTTCTTTGCGTGACATTCCACAGCTGTTCAAATCCTTCCGCGCCCTGACAGCAAACCGGTTCAGCGGCTTCTCATCCAGTGAAAATGTTTGAGAATAACCGCTTGCGTGAAAAAATAATCCTTGGAACAGGAAGAAAGACGTGAACACAAGAATAGAGGTTAGACACAACACAGGCCCACTTCTTTTCAACCCGACAGGCCTCCATGCCACATTCTCAATTCCATACCTGGTCTGGTCTGTGGTCAGAAAACAAAGACGTGAAAACCATCCTAATAAAGGAAATCTACCGACAAGGAGGTGAATACTGTGGATCCACTTTTCCTGAATTTCGCTCACTGCCGGAGGGTCACATCCGGAACTGATCAAATGCTAACATGATAAATGAACAGTCAGGCAGATTATTCCTGGAGAATGTTAGTGGTCCAAAACAAAATAGAGACACTTACGTAACTACATGATTTGGGTTATTGAAACCAGATGTGGTGATAATGATAAATGCTTTGGTGTCAAGTCTTAAAATAGTTGCATGTGCATGTTGGTTCTTGTCCAGACCACTCGTAACACTCTGTGATTAAACCGCACTTGATACAATGACAAACAATGTTTGTGGCATTACACCATCAGATTCATCAAGTCTTCATATTTTGAGATTTTTTTTGTGCGTGTTTTTTGGCTCAGGATCAAATCAAACTATTTAAATAGCACCTTTCATACATAAACATGCAACTCAGAGTTCTCTGTGATTAAAAGTAGTACAATAAGAAAACCCATACCCGTCACACAACAGGGCACAGAGAAACTATGTGGGGAAAAGCATCCAAGGGGAGCTCATCTACGCTGAGAGGGATGAAAGGGAAGCGATGCCATCCCCGAGACCCCTGGCTCGGATTGCCATCAAATTTGGAACATGTTCAGAATATGATTGCAACGAGAAAAACGGTTTGAGAGCGTAGAGGTTTTGAGAGTGTGGCATGTGGCTTTGCAATATTGCAACATTGAACAAAGGAAGCAGCTCTCGCTATGTGCTGTTACCCTCACAAGTCTGTGCTGCTCAGTGAGGTTTGGGCTTAAAGGAAAATGCGATAAAAGGAACTAAGAACTAAAAGACAGTAATATTAATACAGTAAATTGAAAGTGTAACAGAGATCACTGGAAAGCCAAACTAAAAAGCTACGTCTTGAACTTTCTCTTAAAAATATGAGCACTCTCTGCAGACCTGATGTCCTCTGGCAAGCTATTCCATAGTTGAGGACCATAATGGCTGAATGCAGCCTCGCGTTGTGTTTTGGTCTTCACCTTGGAATAGTAAAAAAGGCCGGTGCCAGAGGACCTCAGGACCCATGAGATTGATATGATAAGAGCAGGTCAGATAAATAAGATGGCCCTGTACCGTTAAGACATTTAAAAATGAATAAAAGCACCTTCAAATCAATCATGAACCACACGGGGAGCCAGTGCAGCGATTTGAAATGTCTCCTGGCTAGCTGGCTACTGAGGCAAGCATTCAAAAGTATGTGATATGTGATTGTTAGCCTTGGTGTTAACAAGTTGCCTCATTTAAGGATAATTGAAGCACTATTAAGTCAGTATTTTTATTTTATTTTTATTTTTTTGACGAACCAACATGTGGTTTATTAGCACTTTGTTTGCCTTTGAAAAACAAAAACAAAGGGTGACATGCACGAGGATCCATCCAGAATGCTTTTTATACTTAAGTAAACATTCTGGTGAGGTCTTGAATCTCTGACTCTTCTTGTAAACAGGAAGCAATGAGGGCTCTGGATTCTTTCGAGCGCTCACTCAAGTCATGGCTGAAGTCTTCCGTCTGTACTCTGGCTGCCCGCTGAATTTTCAGCTCAGCTCAATCATCCTTGTACTTTGACTTTGCGCAAACCACACTTAATGATATCATTGGCGAAAACATCCCTTTTATGGTTACAAGCCATTTTGGAGTCACAACTCCATCCAAAGTCAACTTTGAGAGTCCTGATTGCAATGTAAATCAGTCCGACACCAAGAGGTTCAAGTTACGTCCGGGGAAGAAGTGAAGTTCAGAGGCTGTGAGAGTGAGAAGTAGCTTGGAGACCTCCCCAAGGAAAAGTGATAAAGAATTTGGCAGGAAAGGCCTCGCAAATGACTTAATTCCCAAGAAGCTATTTTTAGCAGCCTGTTGAGTGACTGGACATCTTTTGTACCGCCTGCAGCGTGAAACCGAAACTGTTTGTTTGAATTTGGGACATCCACAATCTTGAAAGGATTCAAAATTGTTTCAGCATGTGTTTCTGAGAACTGAACTTGCATGGTGTCCACGTATTCCACAGGACGCCATTCTGGAATTCCTCTTGATCACAAAACTGATATTCAGTCAGAGAAGCAGTGATTCTAAGAACTGTTTTACTTTCGTGTTGCATGGAGCACCCCAGGATGATTGGACGACATTCCACAATTTTTGTATATCACCCCATATTTAGTCAAAGAAGCACAGTTTCTAGGAGCTGCTTCACATCTATTTGTATGAGTCTACATATCCAGCCCAAGACCTCTGGATGGCATTCCAGAATTCCTGTTAACCATCAAACGCATATTTGGTTATAATGACCAACTTCTGACACCTGTTAGTTGCTGGCAATTGGGTATCTGTCTCTTTCTACCCGAGGAGGTGAAAGGTTGCGGAAGTGGAGGAGGCTCCTGTTGCTCCTCACTTCTCCTGTCATAAGAGGATTAGAAGTGTAGAGTCGGAGGTTATCTCGGCCCGCCAACGATCTGCACTCACCGCACCCTGTGTCGAGCGACCCACTTACACTTTGCTGCTCCGCTGAGTTCTCATCATCGCTCCCGTTTTCGTCCCCCGCCCCATTTTTCTTCTATCTTCCATCAGAGCTTAGATGAACTTGATGATGACGACGCTGCGGAAAAGGACGGGCGGGAGGAGGAGGAGGAACAGCTGGTCCTGGCCAACACCTTCCAGAACGAGGCGATGACGGCGGACCCGGCCACTGGATATGTTACGGTAAGAGTGAGCCTGACGAGTTCTAGACAACTTTATGCTTGTCCCTGGAGAAATGGGAGACAAGTTTTGTCAAAATTGGCATTTTAGGCCGAAGTTTATGTCCCTCGTTTTGAAGTGACACAAACACAAATCATGCACAGCAAGATGGACATCAAGTCAATCACAATTACATATTGTTAGTTTAGTAGTACTTGATAAGGAGCAACATTATTCCTCCAACGGGTTACATCTTTGCACTACATTCATTAAAAAGCATGTAGCAAGCCTAGTTAGCTCCCGTTAAATAGTGAAGTGCTGCATCATCTAAAGCTGGCTTCTTTTTGTTTAAAAGCAGGCTTGTTAGCTTAATATTTATATACAATATCATATATTATATATATTAAGTAGTGCTGCCTGTGACTATCAAATGTTTTTAGAATTGATTAATCTATCGATTATTCAATCGATTAATTGATTAATCGGATTCATTTTAATTTTACTTTAACGTGTATTACAAAAGTGTCTACCCCCCCCCCTTGATTGCTGGTTATTAATCAGTGATTGGTCTTGATTTTGTACTTTGTAATCGTATAGTGATTTAAAAAAAAAAAAAAAAAAAAAGGGGGGGGGGACTTGATGTTGTACTATGTTACTGGTTTGGTCATTGTTTTCCAAAGTAAAAACAGATGTTTGGAAGTGTCTTATTTTGATTAAACACCGATGTTAATCAGTCTTCTTTGACTGTTGGTATGCTGAAATCAGAGGATTTTGACAATTTTAATTAAAAAAAAAAATGAAAAAAGTGAAATCCAGCACCAACCAAACTCTGTCTTAGCTTAGCTAACAGAGTAAGAGGCAACACTGTTTCTGTGAATCTTGCTAGCTCTCTGTAGTCTATCACTTGATCTAAAGGAGCAACACTAATTCAAAAGTTTGTAGGCTAGCATCATTAGCTTTGCTTTACTATTGAGGTGTGACACTGTTCTTCTAAAACTGGCTAACTGTTTATTAACTGCTTGTTATTGTTGTAGTTAGCTTTGTTAGCTTAGCTTTGATAGTAAGGACCAACGTAGGCCTACGTAGTAGCGCTTTAACATTTGGAGCAAAAAGTAGCATGGCTTTTCAAATGGCTAATACCTGAGAGAAGGAACATTGAGGTTTGTAGTAGTGCCAAGCTGTTTGCTTGATTTGTAAGGCTTGAAACCAGAAGCTGCAGTTCTTTGTGGATACTTAAAAGAAGCTTTCGAAAGTAACAAATATTAACTTGGTGATGTATCTGCTCTTTGGTCGTCCGTCTTGAGGCATCGCAAGCCTGTCAGTTCCGCTATTGCAGTCACGAAAAGCCCTAACACGGAGCAGATGTGACCAAGCAGACACTCCACTGTGTTACGCCGCATTCCCGTGCATCATCCTGCTGCTGAAAAAGCGCGAGGGCCGAACGGTCTTTCCAAGTCGGCGTTCTGCAGTCATGTGGTCTGGGTTATAGGCCTCTATGAGTCCTTTTTGCCATCCTGGACCGTACAGAACATTCTGCAGGATCATCTGCTTTTCATTGCAGCTCAGCTTTCGTCTTTCTTGGAAATTCCACAGAGGCTATTTTAGAAATGTTGACGAATTTAAATTTGTGGGAAATGACAGGACAATGGCATCTTCCAATGGTTTCCCCATTAAGGGTAAATTAAAATCATATTATCAAGAAACGTGTTCATATTGTCTCTTGTTGGCAGACAACAGTTAATAAGAAGCAAAATGTTTTGTTGTCTAGCCGAAATGTCATCTTCTTGATTTGTTTGAACAGTGGGAAAGCCATTGAAAGGTCACTACAAGCCCTAAGTGGAACACCAGCAACCCAAACATCAGAATTGAATGTATAAACACCTTTTCCTGAATTTATTGGACGTTTCTCGTCATGGTGTTTAGTGACAGAGGACCTGCGTCGGCCCATTTGGACGTCGAGAGAAGCTCATATTTAACCACCCGCGAGAAAACGCTTCATCGATCAGCATAAATGCTGCTTTGCGCGACGCTTGAGTGTGTCGGAGGCGCAGCACTGCGAAGCAAAACGGCCTCGCTGGTGCACCCGGTGCGCACGGAGGCACATCAAGAAGTCATCTGTGCCACTAAGAGCTATCGCTGAGATTTGTCTCTGTGTATTTTTTGGTCAGGGGGCGCGTTAGACTGCTGTTATTGGAACTGTCACTACAAGAATGATAAAGTGTGTGGTGCACTGATGTACTATAATCCAGATATAGTACCTTGTGTTCCTTGTCATTATCATCCACAAAACTTAAAGTGGAAGTCAACCTTAACGATTTCTTAACAATAATGTGATCTCACTAGTCTAAACATGACGTTCTGATTAATATTACAATTGTGGAAAATTAGTTAATGAGTTAGTATTTATCCATCTCAGCGGCAGCCCTTTTGCCACTTGCTGTCGACTGAAGATGACATCACAATTGCTCAGGGTTCAGTGAATGACCAATCACAACTCACCTGTTTTCTGAAGCTGCGCTGCGATTGGTTGTTTTCCACCTGGCTGGTTTTGTGACCTCGCCTCAGACTGTTTGAACTTCCAGTTCAAGAAGCGTTTTTCATCATTCTCATTCATGTTAGCAGGTTAGCATTGTTGGCTAGCCTGTGAGAAGAACACACAAAAAAAATGCAAGCAAATCAAGATTCGGGTTCATTTGTCATCTCTGTAGCGCAAATAGCTCAACTTGTATTGGTTTCTTGTAGACAGGCTGTGTTCTCTGCTCCATTATTCAAGGATCAATCAAGCCAGACCTCGAGGGAGGACCTGCATCAAGCTGTTTTGTTTTATTTAAATGAGCAAGTTTATCACAAAAGTCAGCTCATTTCCCTTCTTCTGATGGATATGTTGGATCCACTCTAAAGATGTTTCAGTCCAATTTAGAAAGGAGACTGCTTTGGTTTCTCGGGGCGAGTGCTGCTTTCTTAGCGTATAAATCCAAACAACTCCTGGATGAACATGTAATGGAGGGATGAAGATAAACACGATCTAGATTGCTTTTCCTCCGCTCCAGGCTGATGGATTCAACGCAGCAAAGCTTGTGGATATGTCTGCTCTGGTGTGTGTCCTGATAAAAGATGATGCGAGTGAGAAAGTTGCAAACCATTTGCACAAAAACTGCTTTTCCAACACACTCACGTGTTTTCCTTTTGTATCTATTTCAGGAGAACCTGGGAAGATCTGTGAATAGCCGCACTAAGAGGTAAAAATACATCAGTGCAACATCCCGATATGAAAGTCATTTTTTTTTTTTTTTTTTTTTTTTTTTTTTTTTCCCCCGTTTGAATCCTTTTCCTCTCCGTTGATTCTTCAACCGATGGCCGCTTTGGCATCATTTGACATGGCGCCATCTGGACCCCCCCTCGTCCTCCGCCCCGCCCCGACCCTCTCGCAGGGAGCGCCGGGAGCAATTGATGTGCTTGGAAAGGTTCGGGTCGGACAAATGCGCCAGTTCACTGGAGTCCAGATTGCTTTGACATTTGATCAAATGACAGCAGCAAAGTGGACAGTAGCGGCATGCAACAATTGCAAGAGCGAAGAAATCAACAATCTAAAAATAAAAATATCCATGGACATATTTACAGTGTGTGTAAACCAAATTACATGAATAAATACATACTAATGTAGTCCCTCTCCTGTGGCTACCTGTGGATCTCTTTTAAAAAAAAATATATATATATATATATAAATTGTTTTTTACATATAATTTTTTTTTTTGGGTAAAATATTATTTAAATCAATTGATTAAATAGAATATGAATCATTAAATATTCAAAAAATGTTAGTCCAAAATTTTTATTTGAATTAATATTCAAAATTAATTAATTAATCTAAAATTAATTTGGAGACAAAAGGTAGGTGAAAAGTTAAAAAAATAATAATAATAAAATACCAACCTAAAAAAATAATAATAATAAAATAAAAATACCAGTCCTAAAAATGTCCAAAAGGGAAGAAGAAAAGCAGACGATTACAGTAAAATGTCCATGAAATTGCCAAAATATGTCATAGAATTGAATAAAAATGGCAGAAAAGAAAATATTCAAAAAGCAACTCTAAAATGTCCAAAATCAAAAGACTAAATCCCCCAAAACTACCATAAAATGTCCCAAAAATGGCAAAAAATGTCAGAAAAAAATGTAAAAAAAAATTAGCCACTAAATTTCCAAAAAAAAAGGAAGAGGCAGGAAATTAACATATGTCCATAAAATTGCCAAAATGTCTGACATTTAATAGAAAGGCAGAAAAGTCTAAAATGTATGAAAATAAAATATATAAAAAATAAAATATATATTCAAATGGAAGACGAAAGGTAGAAGAAAATGAATCTCAAATTGGATGCTACGTATTTTTCTGTTGTAGTGCAGCTCGAATTAGTTCTTGGGCCCTCAGAATGTTAGACTAACACTAACACACACTTTCATTCATCACAATCTTCAAATGTTTTGTTGCTCCAGACAGATTTTTATTTATTTTTTTGGCCTAAAATGGCTTTTAAGACAACAACACTTGCTGAACCTGGGCTAAGGGACTAGCGTCTACATACATTTTGTTATCATTGTAGGTTTTGACAGTATAAAGTAGAAATATAGATCCAATTTTACTAGCTATAATAATGCTTTTATTTTCAGCATGGCAAAAGTGGCATTTTGTTGACTTTTGAGGCGATCACACTCAATTTGTAGATGGTCGTTCAAACAAAGGCAATCTTAAAAACGAAACTTCAGCCCTCACAAGTTTGGATTTCCGCTGTCGCTGCGTAAACGGTGACGCACGCTCGGCTATCCTTTTTTTTTCTTATCATTTATTTATTTATTATTTTTTTTATTTTTTTTTATTTTTAAAAAGCACGCTCGGCTATCCTGATATGTAAAGCATTCAAAGCTCTTGGACAAAAGGCGGTAGCGCTCACCCCGTTGAACAGAGCACGTCCGCCGCACCGCCTTTTTTTCCCACCCATTTTCAATTCATGCCCTTTCATGAATGGAATTGCTTTCAAGCAGCAGGTGTGCTCATCATGTTGTGTGTGCTGCAGCTGCAGCAGCATGGACGAGGAGAGCCGGCATCGCCACGTCCCCCACGTCAGAGACGCCACGCCTGCAAGTCTGGACAAGAGGCTGGAGGAGCTGGAGCAGGTACTCCATTTGCTGCTTTTCTACTTCATTTGCAGGAGGGTGAAAAACAAAGGGAAAAAGTTACTCAAGTTAAAAAAACAAAAAAACATTCATAACATACTATAATAATTTTCTGGTGGTAAAATTTTGAATTTCCAAAAATTCCTGCTCAATAAAGGCTTAAAGTGATACTTGACTCATTGAACCATTTTCAGCAGTAAAAAGTTCATAATTGTCCATAATTAATTTGATAACTTCATTATGTTTCATGTACAATTTACAAACTGTAACAAATTGTTCCACTTGCTGTTGACTGGAGATAACGTCACTTGTGCTGAGGAAGTAGGTAATAACCAATCACAGCTCACCTGTTATCTGGTTTTGGTCAGAAAACTGAGCCATGATTGGTCATTACCTACATCCTCAGCACAGGTGATGTCATTTCCAGTCAACAGCTGTTATGTTCTGGGGTTGGATCCCAAAAACGCAGACACAAATAAGATTTTAACTATTTATTCACATTGAGAGGCGTGGAACAAACTTGACTAGACGAGAAACAACGAGAGTTGCACAGAGGAACAGAGATAATAATCCGACAAAAACACACACTTCTCAGACAGCTTATATAGACAGTGAATCGATCTGATTGGTTGTGGCTAGAGATGTGGGCTGTTACCCGTGTGTGACTGACATGGAATTATCTGATTGGCTGTTGACTAGATAAAGAGATTAAAGATTCCTGACATCACATAGCTTCTGACATCACATAGCATATTACCAGTTGAAACTAGATGCCGATTACATCAGTTCAAAACGGACACTTGACCACACGGTCATGACCCAAACATAACCCTTGCATGACCCAAACATAACCCTGTCATGCCTTGCATGACCCAAACATAACCCTGGCATGACCCAGTCAAATGGAACAATTAGTTTTTACAGGTATTAATTAATTGCACATTCAACCATCCTTAGTTGCGCATGAAAAATAATAGTTATCAAATGAATTCTGGACAAAATGTGAACTTTTTACTGCTGAAAATGGCTCAATGAGTCAAGTGAAGGTAAATTTTACTGAAAATATTCAAAAGTCAGATGGTAAAAGTTTCAACCCTATTCGGTACCTTTTCATTTAGCCCAAATACTCACTATTAATTAATTAATTAATTAATTAATTAATTAATTATTGCGACAAATTTTTAGGGGTTCAGGTGCTTTGAAATAAATGAAAAAGTAAAACAAATTGAAATATTGTAAAATCATTTTTTTGCAGTCAAAAATTGTGACCCACCCCAAGAAATAATGGCTTATTTTTTTAAATGAAACAATATAAGAACGGCATATACCTTTGATGGATGGATTTCTCTTGGCTTGTGGGCCGATGATGATGATGATGATGATGATGATGATGATGATGATGATGAAATTCCCTTGATGGCCCGCATGTCTTTTGATCAAGGCCCGGCCCGGGTCGCAGCACACTTGTTCCGACGAGCGGCGCATTGAAGCCACATCCGCACTTCAAAGCCAAGAGTTCCTTTTATGTATCTCAATCTATATAGCGGTTCTGTTCTTGGTTTCCATGGAAACGCATTTGCGCTCGTCAAATTCCTGATGTGAATTCAAAACGGCCGATGACCTCCTGGGTCCTTTTTCGCAGGAGCTGGCCCACGAGCGGCATGAGAACGACAGGCTGCTGAAGGCCCAGCAGGACAAAGACAACCTCATTGACAAACTCAAAGAGGAGATGGACCTGCTCTATCGGGTGAGCATTGCCACTATTTCCTACTCTCATGTACTGCCTAAACGGGCTGCAGGTTAAATAGCGCAGCGGTGTTTTACAAGAATTGGCTCTCCAAGTCATTAATTGTTTGCAGTGGAGGGCACGCTTGTCTCAGACTCGACTACCGTAGGTGATTGCCTGAAGGGGCTGCAGGAGGAATTAAAATAGTCTTGGCGTGTCTACCAAGGACTGACATCAATAATTGATGATTAGTGTCAGAAGACTTATTTCGCTCAGGCTACTACTATCGCTGGCTGCCTCCATTTGCTGCAAGTGGAATTCAGAATATTGAGGCCATTCAACTCAGGTTTTGCCATCATCAATAATTGTTTTGATCGCATCAGAGGGCATACTTTAGTTGACTAAAGTGGGCTACAGGAAGAATCAAAAATTGTGTGGGCGTGTCTACCAGATTAGCATCAGCTATAATTAGGGCTGTGCAATTAATGGAAATTCAATTACAATTTCAATTATTACACTCCACAATTACAAAATAAGCATAATCATTAAACAATTATTAATACTAATTTTTGAGTTTTTTTTTATTTATACATTTGCACCTTTATTAAATTAAAATAATTTAATACATTTTGTTTCATTCAAAAGAAACTTGCATTATTATAGTGTTTCAAATAATTTTATTTGTCTTCAAATTTTTTATTTGTTTTTTTACGCTAAAACATTTTCTTGTTTTGTACCAAAAAATAAATGATTGTCCTTCTGCACAGTGCACATTCTGCACTTCAACATAAATAAATATATATATATTATTATAAATATATATTATAAATTCTGTTTGGTCCAAAAGGAACTTACATATTTATAGTATTTTTTAAAATTATTTTATTGTGTTTTATTTTATTTTATTTACATATTTATAGTATTCCTGTTTTTTGTTGTTGTTGTTTTTTTTAAGTTGGTCTTAATATTTTTTAAATGCTTAAACATTATCTTGTTTTGCACCAAAAATAAATAATCGTTTGAGTAATTGTGATTTCAGTTATTGCCAAAATAATCAGGATTATTATTTTTCCCATAATCGAGCAGGCCTAGCTATAACTGACCTTAGCACCAGGCCTGAAGACTGATGCTGACCGGCTGCCTAAATGGGCTGTAGTGGGAAGTGAAATAGTTGGGCGTGCCTACTACCTACTTGGGATTATTGTTATTGGTAACTGATCATACTGGAAAAATATATATAGCACAAGGTCATGCTGTTGAATTATTTTGTTGAATTGTTACATTGAACGCGTCTTGACTGCTTGCTGTCATTTCTTTGTCTTGATCAGGGGCAGATATCACAAGTTTTACTTCTTTCTGTCCCCTTTCATTTCTTTTTTTTTTTTTAAGCGTGAAATAAAAATTTTGAATTGAATCATTACCAACACAGGGTTAGCTGAAGCCACTACTACGGAGGCGGCTGGCTAAATGGGTTGCAGGAAGAATTGAAATCGTTTGGCCATATCTGCTGGAGATGGAAATCTTTAAAAACAGATTTTTACCAGCAGAAGACTTAACTGGCTCAGTCCCTATGACTGTTGTTGGCTGCCTAAAGGGGCTGAAGGAGTATTTGAAATGGTGTTTTGCCATTATCAATAATTGACCGTTGGCACCCATTTAGGCTACTACCTAAATGGTTCTGTGGCCTTGTCTGTAGAGCATGACATGGTGACAGTTATGAGGAATTGATGGTTACCAGCAGAGGGCACAGTTGGCTTCTGCTCTATTCTGTTGATTTGCTGCCTAGATGGGCTGCTTGAAACGTGACTGTGTTGTCCTGGCAGGACCTGGACGACGTCGAAGATGAGAACGAGCAGCTGAAGCAGGAGAACAAAACTCTGCTGAAGGTGGTGGGTCAGCTGACCAGGTAGAAGCAACTTCAAGCCACCGTCATCAATGGATGCATATTTAATGTAAATGTTTTTGTACATACGGATCATTTAGATGGACATGAATGTATTGCGCTTTAAAAAGAAAAAGAAAAAAAAGTGTTAGCTGCTTTTTAACGACCAGTCATGCCTTGTGCGTTAATCATATCACTTTTTTTTTTTTTTAATGCTTTGCACATTTCAGTGTTGGAGGGGAAAAAAAAAGTGCTGGTCAATGATTTCAGGGCATTTGAATGAAGGTTTCTTGGTGTCTTTGGTTTACGAGCCTCTTTGTGTTCCAAATGAAATGAGTCTATGAACGCATTGTGAAAGGGAACAAGCTCCGCGCCTCTCCTTTGTCTTGATAATCTTTTTAAAACTGTTTTTTAAGATTTTAAAATGCGCGTAAGAAGGGTGTTTAGTGTTGCATTATGCATATATGTGTACAGAAGATGCAGTCGTTTAATAAAACTTTGATTATCTCCCCTCAGTCGCCTCGCTTGTGTTCATTACGGCTAATTGGATGTGATGATAGTGCACCGCTCGCTCGCTAATGCAAAGCGGCGGGCGCTGAGACAGACACACACACACACATGCACATACGCATATACAGAAGTGACACAAATCCACCTGCCAATCATCCGATTTGGAACTTGTATGCGAAAGAACCATCATCAGATCTCTGTTAATGACAAAATGGCGTCACAATGCCTGATCGCCACACGGTAGATAACATTTTTGTTTATTTCCAAAACAGGCTGCAGAAGAAGTCAAAATAGTGTGGGTGTGTCTTCTATGGTTTGGGGCGGGGATTAGCACGAGCCATCAATTAGCGATAATTGATTTTTGCCAGTGGAGGATGTGTCTTTTTTTTTTTTTCCCCCCCTTTCCTTTTCCTGAGAGCTCTCAGTGTTATTCATTCGGTAGCCTTCCCGAATCAACATGTCATTATCATCACTCTTTTTTTTTTTGTGTGTGTGTGTGCGTGCGAGTTTGTGCTCTTTAATTCACTTGTAAACTGCTGTAAATCAGACCCTTCACGTTAACCGGATACTTCAAAGTCCCAACCAGAGTCGTGAAGTTGTCAGGAAACCAACGGAAGGATCAAAGGAAGGAAAGCTGAAGCAAATTAAGATCCATCTCCAAATCCAGAATCTTTCACCAACCCCAGATACATCTGAATTCCACCAAAATTAGGGAGACATCAAGAGAACTAATGTTGTGCTATCTTTTCAGGTCGACACGATCTTTCAATTGTTAACAAATAATTGTAAACCAATAATGGCCACAGTACTGTGATCTTTACTACCTAAATGAGAAATCGGAATCTCCACCAGAATGTGCAGTTGGTATCTGTCATTTCCTGCCTCATTGGGCTGTTAAAACAATTTTAGATATTGCTTATTGTTGACAGGAGAAATGACAATATCCTGGGCGCCTTGGAGAGATTAGTGCAATCAATCAGTAATCGATAGCTAATCATTAGAAGCAGAGAGCACAGATAGCTGTTAGTTACTGTCTTTTACTGCCTAAATGAGCTCCAGGAAAAACTTTGTGGTTCCAAACATTTTTAAATATTGCTCATTCTTAACACTTGTGAAAAAATACTCTCAGTACTTGGCAGCAGTTATTTCAGGCCCAACTACTGCTTCGACGGGCTGCTAAAATTGCAAATTGAAATATTAGCTTCTGCCGTTTGCTTGTTTGCTTATGTGTTTCCCTGTCAGCTCCAAGTGGGAAATCTAAGAATTTCCCAGCAGATGTTGAACGCGGCGTAAAAGCTTAGAGGGCAAAAGCCCGAAACGTATGAACAAGAGATGCCTTGCGATAGGCCGTCCTTATCTTGTTGGCGGGGAAGGTCGACCATATTTCACCCTCTGCAACCAATCTCCTCAATCTGGAGCCTGCTGGGAGGTCAGATGCCCGATTAGGACGCGCTTGGAGAAACACCGCCAAGAACTCAACCCGTATACTCGCTCTTCTTCTGTTTTTGTGGGACCTCCACCGTGTTATTCGTCATTATCTGGAAAAGAGAGAGGGGGGGGGGCGATGGTGACACGTGCAGGATGCGAGCCTTCGGTCAAATGTGCGCATCGACATTGATGGCCAATCAGACGCTCGCTACGGAAAGCTTCTTAGCGGCTTGATAGACTCGAGTGGCCGCTTGCTCCGCTAGGGATTTGAGTCATCGCCGCCTTTTGATGTCTTCCCTGCGTTGTCGTGGAAACGGCGTAACCGAGCCTATCCTGATCGATTGGTGGCTTGACAAATGCTCGCGTTTTTCTCCTTGAGCAACCGAAAACTGTGATCCGTGCCGGTTTTTGGTACCTGATGAGTACCGAAAGGGCCAGAAATTGAAAAACTAGAAATAATCCAACATACACAAAAATAAAATCCAGGACACACTGGAAGTTATGTCATACAAACACTGTAATGTCAAGTCAAATTGCTGTGTACAGTAGAAATTATTGAACGGCAAGAAATAATCGACAAAGTCAAAAATGTTCACAACGTGCTTGGTCAGGTCACACTCAGGCAAATGTGCCATAAAATTCATGATGTTCTTTCCAGTTATCCATGATACCTCTCCCATACACAATTGAAATAAACAAAATGACTAGAAAGGATCCACAAAGTAGAAATAACAAAATTCCACACCACATTTTGTCATATAATAAGATTATTGGAGTGCAATTGTTCCTTCCTCATTACTCATAGTCATTGCCACCATGCCCAATGGAAATAATCCAGAGTTAATTACTGTGATGTGCTTTGTCTTTTATTTATGATAACCCAATAAAGATAAACACAACTTTTTGAAATAGTCCAGAGTTAAGAAAGTACAACATAGAGATTATAGAATTAATGCAATGGCTCATGTTGTTGGCAAATATTCATAGTAGCCACAAACATGCACAATAGAAATAAAAAATGACTAGATAGTCCACACAGTCAAACGAAAATGCACACTGCACATGCAACACACAATATAAATAATGTGATAGCTCTTCTCATCACCAGTTACTCATGCTAACTACCGCCGTGTAGAAATAATCCACAAAGTCAAAAGAAGTCCACTGCACAAATTCCATATCCTAAAATTAATGCAAAGACTCATTTGTACACATGCAAACCGCCATCATGCACCATAGAAATAAACATCAGTAGAAATAATCCAAAAGGTAAAAAAAAAAAAAAAAAAAAAAAAAAAGTCCTGACATGTCGTGTAATTAATGTGATGAATCCTCCTAATAATCCACAATACAAATAATCCATGGCATGAATGGGTTCATGTGCAAAGGCAACGTCATAAAATTACTTAAATAATATAAATACAAATAAATAATATAAACGATGAATCAAATAACTTCTAATTTAATTGTGTGAATGTTGAAGCATTCCCACACGTTATTGTGATGTTTATTCTCCACACGTTTTTGCCATGTAACAACTCCAACATAATACTTCTGATTTACACTGTTCAAATTTCAACTTGCTTCAGAAATTCATGCCTCCTGGAGTATATATTTGTCTGATTCCACATTATTTACAGTATTCACACAATTTAACATTAAATATCAACTTTTTCCCATTCATTTTCAATGGGATAAACATTGAACTATTCCTAAGTGTCACTTCCCACGCCCATTTCCATACATGTAACTTATCATCATCAGCAGGTGTTTGATACTGCTCATTGGCACAGTTGGTGCATCGTCCAGTAACAAGGAGGTCATCATTTAATAATGTATCTCTCAATTTACTTCATAAGCATTCCACTTTCATTCAAATCTTAGCATTCGGCTTTCAGCATTCCCACACAATTTATCCAGAAATTGCACTTAGTCTAGTTACAAAATAACTTTGAAGCAAAAATTCTGTCTGGCATCTTTGCAGGGATAATTTTTCCACGCGGACTAATATTACTGCAGTCGCACGCACCACGCTGTTGCCGCAACTCGACACTTTCAATTGCTGACACCCACGTCACTCACCAGGCCCGGCAGCGCCTTTTAAAGACATACACACTCAAAATTCAAAGCAATCTAAATATAATTTGAGAGTAGCATCTTTCCATGCCAGTTAATCATCATAACTCAATCGGGATGAATGCAATGATCCTCCCAGTCCGGGAAATTACCCCCTGTGCTGCCAGTGTGTCCTGCGAGGAAGGACGGAAGACGTCTGCCGTGCGCTCGTCCTCCAGTAAGTGTTTGTCTGCAAGTCATTTCGTCTTTTGTCCCTCCCAACGGCCAACTTGTTTTTTTTTTTTGTTTTTGACAGGAGAACCCGTGACAGGAACGCGGCGGCAGATGACTCGCGGAGTCTGAGCCGAGCGGGGAGGCTCGCCCGTGAAGGTCAATTTGCCGTTGCCATGACGCCACCGCCATCTTCCTCCTCCTCCTGCCGAGTCAGCATGCCGCAGCGTCTACACACGCCGGGTCCAGACGGGCAACCATCTGCCAGCTGCTCTTACGCTACTATGCAAAATGGCCGACGAGACGTGTGTAAGTGACGTGAACCACACGAAAGAATCCACAAAAGTGGCAAAAGTGAAGTAAAGGCACACAGTGCATCCAATATATGTATTGTTTAATTAATTCACAATATCCACCAATGGGCACAATAGAAATCAACATGACTCGAAATCATCCACAGAGTCAAAATAGTCCGTGGCACGCTCTATTATGCAAATTACAAATATTTTCAATGATTCTAGTTTAACGTCAATGTTAATTTGTGTTTATATTCCAATTATATTTAAAAATTTGAAAAAAATATTGTTACAAATCAATTAAATAAAAAATATTGCAACAAATATGAAATAAAAAATAAACTGTGAAATTAAATATTTAAATACAGTTATTACAATTGTAAAATCTAAAATTAAAAATGCATTTTTTTTTTATAATTCAAATCATTATTCATAGTAAAAATTAGATTAACAAATTAAATTACAAAAATACATTTTAAAACAAAAATGTCCATAGGAAAATTTAAATATTTTAGATGAAATTAGTGTAAACATAATAAAAAATAAATAAATAACTCCAAATAAAATTAAATGAATTTAAATATTTCATTGCATATTTTTTAAATTATTAATTTAGTTTGACCAAAACACTTGCAAGTGATTAACAAAAGTTAAATATATTATAAATATTTGTTTATTAATTTAAAAAGTACTTTTTTTTTTTTTATTAACATTTCAATGAACTTGCATTTAAACAATAAATTACAAATAATAAATGACAAAAGTACAAACCCAAAATTGCAATATAAAAGTAGAAATAAAATTTGAAATTTTAATTTTAACCCAACAATTAAAATTAGTGTTAAAAATTCCATCTTAAAAATAGGAATAATCAAAAGAGAGCTTGTGTGTCGTGTGCAATTTCCCCCACTTTTTGCCCAATTTTCTCCTGGTAATATTTTCACAAGTTGCGCCGTCTGTCCGTCCATCCTGGTGCTGCGAGTGTCATTAGGACATGAAAGCGTGAGGTCGTCTCTACTGGTGGCTTTGCATAATGGACCCCCCCCCCCCCCCCCCACCCCCTCACTAACCCACATCCCCCTCCATTAGTGGCGAGGTAACGAGCGGAGATGGACGCGTAATGATGACACTCGCTCTCCGTCCTCCCGACTTATTTGGCGGCGGCAGCGGGTGGATGAAAGGCGCAAGGAAGGAAATCTGATTGCGTGTGCAGCCTATTTACATTATTTTATTTATATATGACCCACAAAAACATCTGACTGTTTGTTTTAAATGTGACAATTTTGTGCGTAGGTGAAAAAAAAAGCTATTTTTTAAATTTACAATTCAAAATTTCATTTAAAAAAAATGCACTTAAAATACAGTGTTCCTTCGCTACTTGGCAGATTGGTTATTGCTGCTTGACCTTATTGCTGAGTTTCAGTTGTTACCATAATTTCATGTATTTGCAGTTTTACCAAAACAATTTAATAGCTTTTTTGCTCTTTTTCTTCCTTCTACGTCAGGCTAATCAAAAAATTTTAATGTCGACCATTGAACATTAGATATCGTCACCCCCTCCGATAACTAACAATTAGCAAAACAAAAATGGGGGGAAAAATCCAATAAAAATACAAATAGGAAAAATTCAACAAAACTAATCATTTAAAAGTAATGAATTGCAAACGGCTATAAAATTGGAAATCACATTTTAGTAATAATAATCAAGACCTAGGGCTGTGCAATTAATCAAAATTCAATTACAATTTAAATTATTACTCTCCACAATTACAAAATCAGCATAATCGTAAAAAAAAAAAAAGATTAATACAATTTTTTGAGTTGATTACATTTATACATTTGCACCTTTTTTATTTTTTATTTTAAAATCATTTAATACATTTTGTTCATCCAAAAGGAACTTGCATAATTAGTGTTTCAAAGAATTGTACTTGTTTAAATATTTTGTTTATTTGTTTTTTTACATTTATTTTGTACTTTTGTACCAAAAAAATTTATTGTGGACATGCTGCACTCCAACTTCAAATTTTTCACAATATAAATAAAAAAATAAAAAAAACTTTATTTTTATAAATATATATTATGATGAATTCTGTTTGGTCCAAAAGAAACTTGCATAATTAAAGTGTTTCTATTTTTTTTAATTGGTTTTAATATTTTTATATGCTTGTTGTTTTCTTGTCTTGTTCCAAAAAAAAAAAAAAAAAAAAAAATCATTTGAATAATCGTGATTTCAATTATTGCCAAAATAATCGTGATTATTATTTTTTCCATAATCGGGCAGCCCTATCAAGACTTTTTTTTTTTTTTTTTGCATGTTGACAGCGATCATCCGCTATCGGATTGCTATTGTGGCGCTTTTGTTTGTGCTAATCACCACAATTCTGATTGTGGAGCTGTAGCGCATAATTACCAAGCACACTTTTCCATTCAAATGAAAAGTGGTGCAACTTCGGTTTGTTTTTTGTTTTTTTTGGTTTCCACCATTAGGTTGGGCTCCACATCGCGCGTCATTGACAAGCAGCCTCGTCGCGTTTGCGGAAGCGCGTCGCCGCGTTCGCCTGCAGCTGCACTCTGCGCGTCACGTGACCTGCCCAACTAAAAATAAACCCTCCATCCAACACATCAAGAAGCACATACACTTGAGTGTTGTGTGTATTGCGTGGCACACCAAAAGATTGAATGATTTGGCCTTGAGAGGCAAATTTTTTGAGCGAGACTGTCACTCACTGCTAATTGACTCCCGAAAAAAGATGATGTTAAACAGAACAACAATTGGTAAAATGAGATTAAAAAAAGACAAAACATAAAAAAAAAGAACAACAAAAACATGAAATCTGAACATTTACGGTAAATAGAAATTTTTGGGGAAAAAAAGACAAAATAAAACAAGCAAGTTGAAATGAATAAATAAAAATACAAGAAAAATAAACATTTAAATTAGAATGAACAATCAATCAAAATGGCAAGACATGTTAAAAATTGCAGTTTAAAATGAATGAAATTTCAAACTAATAACTAAAATGAGAATTTTGTACAACATCCTGAAGTGCAATATTTTAATTAACATAAAAATTACCCTGAAAATGATCAAATAATTTCTTTTAAGTAAATAAATCGCAAATTATTTAAACATGACAAGAAACAATGTCATATGAAAATTACAATTGATTTTTAATTTTTTTTTTTTTACATAAATTGCAATTAAAAATTCTACTAAAACATAAAATGAAAATGTATCAATAAAAATCTGAAATGAAAAATTTTAATTGACATTGAAATCTAAAAAAAAATACGATTATTTTTATTTTTATTTTTTGGGGGGCGGGGGTGAAATATTAAAATAAAGGCTATTAAAAAAACATTTAAGAATTACTGTTAAAAAAAAAAAAAGAAATTAAAAACATGACTGTTACATTCAATTATTTTTAGCTAAACAGGCTAACGTTGTGACTGACCCAAGTATGTATGTATATGTACCATATATACGGCATGTATATTTTTTGGTGGTTTGGATGTTACATGAGCAATGCATTGATTTGACCTTGAATCTTGTTGAGTGGTGTCTTATTCCAAATCAATAGGCTCCCTAAATGGAACAATAATGCCCCAGAATTCCCTGCAGCTGAAAGAAAAAAATCCAGGCTGCCATCTACCGTATGTGTGACCTTGTCGGTAACATGTCTCAGGTGTCTTGTTGCACGGGCGTGACGATGTCACCTTAACTAACCCCTTTTAAAAATACAACTGAATTTTTGTAATATAATATCACATCTGTATTTAAATAATATAACTATATTCTCTAAAAATATGCATTTTGTTATTCTAAAAAAAAAAAAAAAAAAATCTGGGATATCGGATTTATGTGAAGATTTGTGTATGTCGCAGTCATATTAGAGCTTTTAATAGGAACAAAGCTAAAGTAGGAGAAGTCAGTTTTTTTTTTTTTTTTTAAACATTAGATTAATTTGCACGCTGCTCCCATATGTAGTTTCGCTCTTTTTCAAATGACATCTAATTTATTGCGAATGATTTTTTCGGACCCCCAAGCAACAGCTTATGGCCCCGCAGTGGTCCGTGCCCCCAAGTTTGACAACCAGTGTGCTAATGGCCACGATAACGGCCAGATAACATCGCCGCTTCCCGTTAGTCCGAAAATGACCCTCGCCGCTCGCGCTGCAGATCTTAAAAAAAAGAATAATAATGATCTCCTCGACTTCATTTTGGCATGACAATAGGAGCTATTAACTGCTGTTTTCATGTTTCTTAGATTAGAAAAAGAAAGACAAATACGCTGTCATTTCTGTTTGTGCTCAAATGTGAGCAGTGGCAGCTTTAATTGGATTTATTTTCGTGCATTGTAAGTCAGCCATTGTTTAATTGACACGAAGAAGGCTTGAGAAATGAGGTGCCGAAGTGCTCATTTGCATTTGGAGGAAAAGAGTGGATGGATTAGGCGGTCCACAAAAAAAAAGCCTTCATTGACCTGTGAAATGACAGAAGAGGCAGAGGAATCTCCTTACTTCACTTATCGCTCTTTGTCTTGCTTTTACATTAGCGTCTTTGAAATACACAAGGGAGAATTAAGGGGAGAAAAGCATAAAAATGACTTTTGAGACTTTTACAGTGTCATGTCTGGGGTTACGCCAGGGTTAAGTTTGAGTTCATGACCGTGAGGTCAAGTGTCTGTTTTGAACTGATGTAACTAGCATCTAGTTTCAACTGGTTTTAGGCTATGTGATGTTATGTGATGTCAAGAATCTTTAATCCCTTTACCTGGTCAACAGCCAATCAGTTAAAAGACGTTAGATGAAACATTTTTGCAGTCGAATGTTTGAAAGTAAGCTGCTCACTAATCGTGTTTCCTCCTGGCTGATTTCACCTTATTGATTGGCTCATTATTTTTCAAATTATGATTCAAGTGGCATCAGGCTTGATATTGATAGTTTAGTGTAGATTACATTAGAAATGGAATTGTGATTTCTATTATGTTCTTTCTTTGCTCCCTTGTTTTTGCCTTCCATCATGACATTTCCATCCTTCATATTCATTCATTCATTCATTCATTCATTCATTCATTCTTCCCTGGTCACGCCATTCAAATGACGCTTTGATTTCGGTGCGCCGGCGTGGGTGGCCCCTCACTTCTTCCCCATCTTTGCGTCACGGCGAGTGCAAAACTGCCGTGTGAGCACATTGTTATACGGCTGCAAATGTTGTGTTGCTATAAATAGACGATTGATTATTGGACTGTGGCTGCAGAGCTGTGTGACCTTTTGGAGCGCCGGTGTGGGCAGTCACGGCGGGGGGTGGAACTGTTTTGAGAGCACACACCCATTGACATCCCCAGACCCAAAAAAATACAAAGGTGTCCTGTAAATATCGTGAAATTGTGACCTATTATTATTATTTCTATACGTTTAATTAAGGATGATGTCACTTCCTCATGTGGCCAATTCATTAGGCACACAAGTGTACAGTTTACTTGAATTTTTGTTTTCTTTTTTTACAGCGGCTTTTCTTGCAACTTCCTGGAGTTGAGGTCACCATGGCGACGCAGTCCATCACTCCGGCCAATGACCTGTCTTCCTTCTCTGGGGAAATTAGCCGAGTTCTTCTAAGTTGACTGGTGGGTTGGGGGTCTTTTGTCCCATGCCCCTCCCACAGCCAATCACAGACAAGCGCTCTCTTCTGTAGGATACTGGAGGGATTCCGAGGAATCGTGTCATCGTCTACAACAGATCATCATCATCATCATCATCCAGGCTCCACCCCCGAGTCCCCCTCCCTCTCTCGTGCACTCTCTCTCTGCGCTTCGCATCGTCTCCAACTCCAGATGCCTCCGCCTCCCCAGCAGTAAGGTGCGCTCGCCGTCGTCTGCCAGGTAAGCGCGCCGACCGCTCCGTAGTTTTTTCCTTTGAAATTCTCTCCGTGTGTTAACTTCCGGGAGGTTCCATCTCTGGCGGCTTGTTTTGTGGCTGGTGTTGTTTAATGAGTGCGCGCTGGTCTCCGGTTGCGAGGGGAGACCACTGTGTTGCTGTGTGGGTGGATGGAGGAGGGGAAGCGTCTTTCATCTGCTCAATCCCATCAAATTGCCTTCTTTTATTTACTTCTGTATTTATTTTTGTAAGAAATCAACGGCTTATTCCATTTCTTTTATAGCCAACTCAAGTACTAGTACGCTCTTTGTACTAGTAAGCATGCAAGTAGAATGAAGCACTAGTGTGTTGTTTTGCCCCTCTACGCCCTTAAAACTGCTGGGTTAAAAATAACCTAATACGGTTTAAAATATAAATACATATGGTTAGGAAATTAAGTTTTAAGCGTGTAGTATGCCAATTGTTCTACCATCTTAAAATTGTATAAAACTCCACTAGCTTAATCCTAATACACAATCTAACATGCCATAGACCAAAAAAATAAATAAAAATAGCATCAATTTGGTGGTAGCAACACATGCAGACCAACAAAAAAAAAAAAGCCATGTTCTTTATCCTCTGCAAAGAATGATTATGAATGTAGCATGTCTACCGCCCCCTGGTGGCACTCCAGAATATCATACACAAATTTTACACATTGAAGCATAAAACTGTGGCAATTTTGAGTGCTAATTTCTTATTAAAAAACATTTGGCAGGTTGAAATGTTTTTGACTTTTTAGTAGTAGTCACTTTTTGAGAAATAGAGAGACAGAATACTGATACATCTAGTACATTTGATATCCAGTATAAAATATTATGATTGTTGTTATAGCACTCTTTTAACGTTTCCTCACTAGTATTTCTATTTGTAAACCAAATTTTTTCGTATGAATTCATTTATTCAATATACTTGATGCTATTTGTATTTTCCATAAAGCCAAATGTGGCACGAGTAACTAAAGACTTCACCCGTAACACGACATCCAATTCTAACCATCGTTATCCGACTTATTGCTCCTCTTGGCATTAACCAACATCACGGCAGGAAGCAAAAAGGTGATGATGATGATGATGAAGAGTAGGAGGAGGAGGCGGAGGGCGGGGCGGGCGAGCAGGTGCAGCTGTTTACCGCCATCCCCGGGAATACATTAACCAGGAAGCTCCCTGGTGTCCGAGCGTTACCAGGTGACAGCCGCAAAAGGCACAAGAGAGTCGAGAGGCCAAATGCCCCGCCCCCGCCCAGCCTGCGCTCATGTTTTCGTTCTCGGGTGCTGCGCTCCCTTTCGTGCACGGCAGGGTGACTACGATGCAAAAACTCCAATAAATCACAGATGCAAAGTTGTCTGCCAGTGGAACTGAATAATTGAACTTGGCAAGATTGCTCAGAATGAGTAGCTATTGCTTCAAAACAATTAAAATCATTTATCAAAATTAATTTGCTCAACAAAGGAAAAGAAAAAAAGTTGTCAAAATTCACCTGTCACACATTTACAATTAAAGAAAAAAAATATCCTAATTTTCTTTTATTTCAGGCAATAACGTACAATTGAACACCTGAGCAACAATTCATACTGTAGTTTCATAATATGAACAGAAAAAAAATAAGAGAAAAAATTAGAAAAATGTATGATTGATTTTGAAGAAGAAGAAGAAAACTTATACAATCCCACCCCCATCTCTAATCTATAACACACAAATATACAGTACTTCCTGCAAGTTACAGTATTGCTATCTTAAACAATTTTATCAATATATAAACAATATAATGGCATACCATTAACTGAATTGTTCAAATTCAAATTGAGGTGGAAAAAATTGCAAGAATAATTCATAAAATTGTTACATTATCATGAGAATTTTCAATTTGGAATTTTGAGAGAGAATAATTGTTTTAAAAAAAAGCTTCATTTTTACAAGGAAAATATTCATTTTGAGTGTATGAAGTAGTAATTTGATGATAAATGAATGCTGCAATTTTACAAGTAACATAAAAAAAATCCAACATTCTAAATTTCTGCTAATATATATATATATATATATATATATATATATATAAGAATAATAAATTGGTAATGTTATAAGAAAAGAAAAAAATGGAAGATTAAAAAAAGAATAAGTTGAAGAATAAAAACAAAAGAATAAAAAATACAAGAATATTTTGGCAATTGTATGAGAATAAAATTCTCACAAGAGAAATTTATGAAAAAAATATATGAAAGGAATAATTGACAGTTTGATGAGAAAACAAGAACAGAGTTTGAACATTTTAGGCATTTTTCTTATTCTTCATTTCACCAGACAATATTTTCAAGTTTTGTGTTTGTATCTGTGTAAATTTCCACTCGGGCCCATCGCAGTTGCTCCTTGCGCACTTCCTCGAAATTCCCTGCTTCAAATGAATAATGCGTCTCATGCCCACATAAGTAGTGCCTATGGCGCCGCTTTCTTAGCAGCTGTCATTTGCACATCTCCCTTCAAGAGGAAATTGCTTGTGGCCCCACCGCATTTCTTTAATATCCTGATTCATACGCGGCGACGTTCTCTGTGCTTTGTGGCCCACTTATTACGAGATGGAAGGCGTCACTGAGCCATGGGGCGCATTCGAGGTCCAGATGCATTCAATGGCATGTAAATATCTTACAACAGACATGTATATGCATGAAACATGTCATTATGTCAAATGCATTTCTTTTTCTGTATTGATTTTGTTCCAAACGGAACTGGTGTGATGGCTTGTGCGCGAGTGTGCCGGTCGGCGCTGAAACTTGCCTCTGATGTGAACATCCTTGTTTGTCGCCATGGCAACCAAGTCTCCCGCTGGGCTGTAGGTTGTCATGCCAGCCGCCTAGTGTCGTGCCACGCCCTCCCTCAGTTTTCAACCCACCGTGTCCTGCAGCCAGGTCGGGATTGTTCAGCCCTCGCATAAATAATCCGGAGACGCTGTTGGACGCTCCTCAGCCCGTTTTTTTATTTTTTTTTAATTTTTTTTTAGGGGCAGCCAGAGGTGTTTTCTTCCAAAACATGTCCTCCCAGTTTGATGGCAAAACACTCATTAGTGCGGCACTTGCGGATAATAAGCAGGCGTCTGCTTGCGTTTGATATCAGGCATCTGGCACCGATTCTTCACCGCAGACACTTGAATTGCGTCTGCTGCCGAGCCTCGGGCGCAACTTGCCATTTTCACGACGCCTTATTTACTGTTGCGCTAAGGAGCCGGCGCACCGATAACCGCGCTAAATTCGCCGTCTTTTCTTATCTCCTAAATGAACTTATTACCTTGACGCCTCCAGGAAGAGATTGCTCTCCATTTTTTTTAATCGGCGATTGCGCTGTCACGACAACGGTGGACGGGAGGTTTCACGAGATCGCATCGTCAAACAAAAGCCCGTCAATTGTGTGCCTGCCCTAAAGTCGGATTGTTAAAGGAGGATTTTGGACTTGTTCAAGTTGAGAAAGTCAAATTTTTTTCAGGAATTAATGAGATTTATTTTTCAAATGTTTAAAAATAAAGAAGTAAAAATGTTGAGGAAAAAATACATTTACATTGGAGAATAAATTAGTATTTTTTTGTGGGAAAAAAATAAATATTAAAAAAATAAATAATGATCATTTCTTAAAGAAAAATACTTATCTTAAAGGAACATTGTGGACATGGTCACTACTCGCTATTGCCATCTCTGGCCTAAGGCCTAACTGCAGCCTCTGTGTAATGTAACATAAACAATTTGAACTCCAGAATGCATCTTTAAGAGAATAAAATTTTGTTTTTGTATGAAAAAAATATTATTTTTCCTGTAAATGTCATGTTTTTGCCAACATTAAAGTTAATGCCAGGAAAATTAAGCTGTAGTTTTCATGATTTCTTTTATCAGATTTTGTGCGGGCGTGAGGGGAGAAATTGTTGAGGTTTTTAGTTTTATTTTTTGTCGAGAAAACAGTCGGAATCTATTGACAATGTGTTTTTTGTTTGTTTTGTTTCAAGCAGAGAATCATATTTTTTTCAGAAATAAAAATCAATGATTGCAGGTGTTTTTTTTTCTCTCCAGATTTTATTTTGTTTTTCATGTGTTTTGTTTTGATATAGTAAATAAAATGTTTTCGATGATGAAAGGCTTAATTTTATGAGAATAGTTTTATGATAATTTTTTTAAATTGTTTAAAAAATGTATTTATTTATTTTGAGGAAATCATGTAAAAAATATAATAATAATAATAATAATAATAATAATAATAAACCTAACATCTATTTTGTATGTAAGAAAAACAAATATTGTTCAATGTAGGAATTTGCCTAAAAATATCTTTACAATAAACTTTTTATTTGACCATTTATGACTCAAACATCTTCTAATTATTAGATTAATATTTTAGGGTTTGAATTTCCCGTCCTAAGTCTGCAGATGTGACGTCATGCATGCATGGAGTGTGTGCAGTTTCATTTTTCGGCCACAAGTGGCAGTAGCGATTTGAAATTCAATTTCCTGCAACTTTATAAACAAAATTATCTTCAAGGAAATTTTTGAGGGAAAAGAATCCATGGTGTCATGTGACTGGCTGATGATTTGATTGAGGTGGTACGTCGTGGATGTTGCTGATTGAAGAAGTAAGAACGAACGAGCGACGCCACTCCACGCGGGAGCGGCCCAATCAGAGGCGGCCTGCTGTCAATCACGCCTGTCCCCGGAAGCTAACGCTAATTGCGTATGCAAATGAGCTGAGCTGAGTGACTTTGCATCAGCTTGGGGCTTTTGGCTGATTGCCAGATAAGCACGAATCTCCTCGCGCGACTCGTCGCCTTAAATTAATGAAGCCGCACACCAACCAGCGTTCTTGACAAGAATTTCCAGGAAATGTCAAGTCACAGGAGGCGTTCATTAGCCCAATGAATTGATTACACTGTTTTGTTTTGTTTTTAAAAAGAAAAGCTGCCATCGTTTTCATTTTTGTGAATATTTGGGAAGTCAAAATCTAAAGTAAAAGCACGTGAATATTAATGATGAGGCAGGCAAATGAGTGTAATTAGCCATATTCAGATGAAATATCAACTCACATGAGATATCTTGCATAATTGCTGGACAAGAAAACGCTAAATTTTTATCGGAATTTGTGCCACATTCGGAAGTTGCTATTTTAAAATTTTATATATTTTAAAATGATAAAAAAAAATCTGGACATTTTTCTGTTGATAAAAGGTCAGATTTTGGTTGATATTTTTTATTTTTATTTTTTTTAGGAATTTAAGACTCCTATTTAAGTCTGATTTTTTGTGTGTGTGTGTGGGGGGGATTCACAATTTGTTTTTAAAGAAAAATATTTTTTAATTGTAATTTTTTTTTGGGGGAACACTTCTTCAAAGAGCATATTTTTTTCTGAAATTGTAAAAAAAAAAAATCATTCATTAATAGTTTAAAAACCTTTATTTGAGAAATATTTTATATGAAATAAATATAAGATTTATATTATAATATTTTTTGATGAAAACAAAATTGAAAAAAACTACTTTGGTGAAGAAAAACAGCTTTGGCCTAGCTGCTGTTTTACGAGGTGTAAAAAACAAAACAAAAACAATAACAACCCTTGGTGCTGCCAAATCCTGGGGAAAGGTGCGGAAGGAGCGGCATGAAGGGCAGCGTGAATGTCAGGGACCACGAGGCGCTCACATCCATCCGAAGATCCGAAGTGCACGCTTGTCTTTGATCAAAAATGTGCTTTGCTTATTGGTAACGAGCAGGGTGGATGGTATTTTTTCCCCCTAATTTTTCATACTCTTGTTAACATAAAAGTGGAAAAAAAGTTAAACTAATAGAAATATGTCTGCATCTTTTAGTCATTGATACAAATTTCATTATAATTCATCATGTTGTTAAAATTGTAAACGTACTGTACTATAAAAAAAGTTTTTTTTGTGTTGTCATTTTTCTGCCACTAGATGGCATAATTGCATTTGTAAGACAGTATATTTTCTTTTTAAATTAAGAGCTACATGAAATAAACTACAACTTGAGCCCAGTCTCCACAAATATATGCATTATTATTACATTTATTACTGTTAAATTTTGACATGGATGTGATGTGACTGGAATTCCCCCAGTACAGGTTTTCCAAGTAAGGGGTGCTCATTAATTTTTTTTTTTTTAAATGTGTTGTTAAAGGAACTTTACATTAACTCAAAATTAGCACACTTTGACACCCTTAATAAATACATATTTCCTTTTTTTCACTTTTTTTGAATCTATAGCTATCACTGTCTGTGTGCCCGTAGCGTAAAGTCGGGATAAAAACCTTTTGAAAAGAAGATTTGGCTTTTGAAGACTTTGTGGTAAAGCGTACGTGGCTGGGTGCGAACCTTGTCAGGTGTACCGCTTACCTGGAAGTCTTACAAGGTCAACAAGTCGGCCTCCGTCTCCCGTCGGGCTTCAATCGAGCCGGAAAAGATAAGCCAGGAAAAAAATCGATATCGCTCATCACTTTCCAGACGCTCGACGGGGGAACGCCCGAAGTGCTTCGTTTGCGCGCGTTACCTGCCAAGCCTTCAAACATCAGCACGTAAACGTCCAATTGGACTGTTCTGGGGAACGCCATGGAAGCACGGCGCGGGTAAAGCATGTGGCGCAGATCAATGGTAAACACGGCCGTTGAGTCACAACGGCGTCTTGGGCAAGCGGCTGTTTACCCGCCGTCTTCCACCACTCGCCAGACTTTTTTTCCCTCGTGTGTTTTTTTTTTTTTTTTGTTAGATTGACACGGCCAGGCCAAGAGGCCAAACGCGACGTTGAGTACACATGGTTCTGGAGGGGAAGACAACCTCACACCCAAAACAATTTTGGCAATAACATTTCAAATGAGCTAGTATTACCGTGTTTAAAATGCTAATTAGCGGTAATAGCATTATTAGCATCTACGAAAGTCAACGATTCCCGAGATGTATAGTTTTCACTCATCCCAGTTTGATGTGTTTGTTTTTAGAACAGATAGTTGATCCAAGTAAAAAAAAAAAAAAAAAATGTAGTGGTGATGGGAAAAATGTTTTTGATGCGAATAAGTACATATGAGATCAAAGTCAGAATCTAATGGAACACAACAAAACAAAAATCTTACGAGAATATTGTGTAAAAATTGAGAGTTTTGGGAGAAAATAGGTTTAAATTTTATGAAATCGAAGACATTTTATGTGTTTTGATTTTTTTCTGGAAAAAGTAATTGTACAAGAGTAAAAATAAGCCATAATAGAAGAAAATTAATGTCCAATTTTAGGAGGATTTTTTTTTGCCACGCAAAAGCATTTATTTTAAATAAATAGTTCATCATTTTGAGAATTTTGATTAATTTGAGAAAAAATATGCATGTTTTTCAATGAAAAAACACATTTTTATTTTAAGAATATTAAAGTCTCATTTATTTTTAGGGATTTAAACTTTTGTTTGTTTTTAAAAGTATTTGTAAAGGGATACTTGACTAATTGAGCCATTATCAGCAGTAAAAAGTTAATATTTGGTCGATAATTGATGTTGCAACGTCATTATTTTTCACGTACAATTATTACCTTTAAAAAGTAATTTTTCTATTTGCTGTCGACTGATGATGACATCACCTGTGCTGAGGAAGTAGGTAACGACCAATCATGGCTCAGTTTACTGACCAAACCCAGAAAACAGGTGAACCATGTTTGGCCTCAGCACAGGTGATGTCATCATCAGTCGACAGCAAGTAGAAAAATTACTTTTAAAAGGTATTCATTGTACATGAAAAATAATGAAGTTATCAAATTCATTCTGGACAAAATATTAACTTTTAACTACTGAAAATTGTGCAATGAGTCAAGTATGCCGTTAAAGGATTTTTTTTAAAACTTTTTTTCGGAAAACAAGTCGGAATCTTGAAACTGATGTTCGTTTTTTGGAGATAGAAAGTGTGGATTGCTTGAGGGTGGCATGGCTCATAGGTAGGGTTGTCGTCTCCCAAACCAGAGATTGTGGGTTCAATCCCTGATCATTATGACCATGTCAAAGTGTCGCTGAGCAAGATACTGAACCCCCAGTAGGTAGGTGAATGCTGGGCTGGACTGGCCATCTGGCATACAGGGTAGATACCCAGTGGGCCGGTATCCTTTGGGGCCGATGTGGTGCTATTCAATTATTATTATTCCTCCATTTTACCTCAAGAGACCAACCCACAATTTAGAAGGAGTAGGCCATTCATCCATTTAAAATATAGAGCGCAAACTGAGCCAATAAACATCAGTGGTAGAGCTATGTGGTCAGGAATCGGGAAGTCAAACTGCCAGTTCAGTCCTGGCTGAATGCAAAGTGGAAAAGTGCTATACAAGTGAAAGACTAATTCCCAAATCCAAGTCTAAATTTAGCCAGAAAAAAAAACACAACCTCCTATTCTACCATAAACTTCCTAAATCCTCCGCACCTGCGTCACGCATCCTTCAAAGTGCTGACGCTGACAAATTGAGTCAGCCCGGCCGGCACGGCGCATCCCGGCAGAATGAAAAGTTAAAATCCGCCGCGCCAAACTGCAGCGCTATCAAAAATGTCGCCGCAAAGGGACGTGGATTCATGACGCGCGGGGAGAAATATAAAAAAAAAAAAAAGAGAGAGACGTCGTCAGTCTGGTGTCATCTCGGCGCTCATTTTTATCTGGCGTGTGCAGTCGCTCGGCGGAGAACAAAAGCTGCTCGCCCGCACAATGTTGAGTCAATTATAGAAACAATTATAATGTAGTCATCAATTATGAATCGGCGAATAATAGGACGGGAGGGGAGGTGGTGACATCAAAAACGGGCTCGGAAAGCTGCACGCTAAAAACCCCGTGGCCCCGGAAAAATGTCAACATTTCCATTTTTGCACACACACGCGCGCTGCGGCTGGCTGAATTTCAAGGGCGTGCATTTTCAAGCGTGTTTTTTAAAAAAAAATTCCCCCCCCCCCACGGAGGCCTTCACACTATCGCTCGTTTTCTCCCATCACACATTTGTACATTTCCAGCCCAAAATGCGCACGCATGAATCAGCACACGAGCCCAAAAGACGCTCTTGCTTCCCTTTTAAAGGCTGAATTTCCATGACGACTCTCTCTGCTGACAAACAAAAGATAATCGCACTCGCGCTCGTCTGCGAGAGGAAAAACGCCGACTCCCAAATGGAGCACGAGACAACGTACTGTGAAATCGCACCCGGGTAAAAAAAAAAAAAACTAATAAAAGGGTCCCGTTTTCGTGCAATCCGCCGTAAAATGATGTTCCGCCGAGGTCGGTGAGGGTCCGCTTCGCCGAATATTCATTAGGCGGAAAATGTGAAATCATAAATGACTCGCACCTTTTGAAGGCGCGACCACGGCGGTAATGAGCTTGACCGGCGTCACAATCTTCCTGTGGAGGATTTGTTGCCATAACAGGTTTGAGGTTTCTGAATGTCGGTCCGGATCTTAAAAATGGCTGCCAACACCACAGGATCATCGCTCCGGATCATCGTTAGCGACAATGTCGCAATAGAGATCCTGTCGTCATGTGACTTTCTCTGAACATGACCCCCATGTGGCAGGAAATGATTGGCGCAACGTTCATGGGCTCCAATGTTGTTGAGGGCAAAAACTAGTGTTTATCCCACAACTTTCTGGCTAAGAACAGTGAGAGTCACTTTGATGAAAAAGACATGATATACATGAAGTATAGATGTGTTAGGTACGTTAGCCACTTAGCTGCTAAATTGGCCGCGTCCGCCGTCATTTATGCCATCAAAAGTCTTCTTTATGGTGTTGGTCAGTTATTAAATTCAACTGTGTAATATCTATTCAACAGTAGTAGCACAAATGAATGAAACAGATTATTTCCCCCACATTTTGCGTGTGCTAACATTTGGTATCTGCTGATTCAGCCACCATGTACAAAGTGCAATATCGGCTCCGTATTGATTCTTCTTTTGGTAGCCTGGAGCGTGCTTGATCCTTTTTTGCCTCTTCTTGTCTTGGCAGCTGGTCCACAACAGCTGTCAATCATTGTTCAAGTGTGGCCATTTACTCAAAGTGGCAGATGCATTTTCTATCATGCTAACGGCCATTTTGGGTTGCGTGATGTCAACGTCAGGATCTCCATTGGGCCATTTTCAGAAGATTGTCGTAGCTTGCTAACTTGTATTTAATAAGTAAAAGGAGACGAATGATGAATCAGGCATGTCGCATCTTGATATGGATCCTTGAAAAAGTAAAGAAAAAAGATCCTTCTTGTTGTGCTAGTTAGCATAAGCGTCAAATCCGAAAGTGGTCTTCCTGATGCAAAAAACAGCAATTGTTGTCGAGCAGTATTCAGCAGTCAACAGTTTTGTTGCCGTTTTTGATGCGGTTTTGTCACATTTAGCTTCTGCTCACTGTCCCGTAGTAGTCAGGACGCCCCGTATTTTGGGCTAAATTGTTATGTCCCGTACGGGACTTCAAAAGTCCCGTAAAATAATTCTCAATTCTTACACGTAATGCAGCAAACTGCATCTTTGCCATTTTTGGACCACGGCAGCTCCCGTAGGTTGACAAGTGACAAGGAAGTTGCTCGTAGCCAATAAAATGAGTCGCTGGGTGTGACGTTATGTGGAGATCTTGCAAGGTAACAGAGGCAACTAGAGAGAGAGAGAGAGAGAGAGAGAGAGAGAGAGGCACTTCCTGGTTTCGTCACAACTTCATGTCGCCTACACTCTAAACACCCATCTTAATACGTCGGCTGCGAATGTATCAGCGGGAGTAATACAAGATGTATTCTGTACTAACAAATACTGCGAGAATTTAGCTTGCTGGCAAGTTTCACAATCAGCCACACTCTACAGGTCCTAGATCAGCTAAAACGGCAATGGCACGAAGCACGGCACCTGTCAGCCAATCACAGGCATCAGGCATCGTCACATGCATTTGTGGTAGCGGCGTATACTGTGTAAGTGGCAAGAAAATAATACTGTAATAATAATAATGATGTGTAGTGTTGGCCGGTCGGTTAGGAAGAGAGAATGGATAAACCTGTAAGAAAGAAAAGTCTCCATGGAAAACGTAAATTTGGTGAGTCACGCTCCTCTTTTGGATTTCTTTTTTTTTTTTTTTTTTTGCACCTGTTTTTTTCTTTTCTTTGAGGTTTTGTATGAGGTTACATAATGATGGCCTGCAGGAAGGATTAAAGATATTGTACAAACTTTTTGCACTTCGAATCTAATCAGAATATACACTGATTTCACACATCATGCTCACACCACCATGACACCGCGCCGTGCACCTGTCCCTTATTTCGGGATGAGAAAGTTGTCAACCCTAGCTAACGGAACTCTGGTGAATTTTATCAACTTGATCGAAGTGGTAGCGTCTTGACGGCTTCTGAAAACCAGACGGCGGATGTCTTAACAGGACTGCTAGCGACAGTCCAGAGCTCAATTGGATTTGCGAGCTGAGTGGAAGATGTGGCTTGCGAGTGGTGATGAACGAGCGAGCGAGCAAGCGCTGGCTTGGATTGGCTTTTTATCCCCTCACGCGACTGAACGGAGATTGATGGGCCGTGGAGAACAAAGACGCTGTAGTCTGTCAGCAGTGAAGGAGCACTAAAGACCACCTTGCACCATCCCCCAAAGCCCCCTTAGCAGTTGTTTTTAGTATTTAGGCTCACATGGAACCTGAGCAGTACGTCAGGTTAAATATTTCCTCGGCGAATTCCACTCGGCTGGCGTGTAAGTCGCTCGGGTGCCTTCGCCATGCGATAAGCCTCCTCCGGCCCCGGCCGGAATCCATACGTGAGCGCATCCATCTTCCCCGTTTAGCGGCGCGGCGTACACGTGTTATCTGTGGTCGCGGGGAATTGAGGCACTCAGACGAGCGGCATAGATTTTCCTGAGGTTTCAAGGTCACCTTGAGGCGCAGGGATGAGGATGGAATGATAAGCGCAGAGTAAAAGCACCTTTCTCAGCTGTAAGCAAATGAGAAGATCACTTTTGAACTAGACTGAGTGCAATTTCTGGAGAAATTGCGTGGGAATGCTGAAAGCTGAATGCTAAGCTGAATGTTTATGAAGGAAATTGAAGGATAAATTATATGAACATTACATAGTAATTAACTATTAATTATTAGTAATAGTAGTAGTATTACTAATAATTATGAAGTAGTAACTTGTAGTTAAATGACAAATAAAAACCCATCTATCAATTCTAAGTCAGAAGTCAGCATAAATTACTAGTATAGTAAAGTATAGACGGTTTTCATCATTCCCACAATAAGATGCTCACATTTGTGGCTAAAGGAGGAAGAAAATGTTAATTATTTATAGGGATAGACTGATTATCGGTGCCGATATTTGGCATTTTGACAAATATTGGCATCGGCCTTTTTTTTGGTATCTCACTGAGCGGTGAATGTTTGCAAATGTAGCAAATTTGGGGTTTTCATCAGGACAAAGACATTTCAAACGTATTTAGACAATTTTTTTCACTGTCTGCAAAGATCTTTTGAAAGCTTTTACGAACCCTGATGAAAAAAAAACAAAAACAAGTTGGGTACATTCACATGCATTTGTCGCTCAGTGAGATACAGGTAACTTTTCATTTATGGATTTATATAAATTTCCACTTTATAGAAAATGATGCTGATGCTTGGGAACTCCGTCCACTTATTTTTGAAAATTTAAAAAAATAATAATAAAAAAATAAAATAAAAATCTGTTGAAATTAAATTTTGGAAAACTTTATTTACAATAAATAGAACTTCAGGGAGCTATTTACTTGCTTAATTTTTAATTTAGCCAGTTTTGTTATAATTTTCAAACAAAGCTCGCCAATATTTTCTCTTTCACTGCGAATAAATATCGGCTTGAAATATCGGTTATCGGTCTCCTTGACTATTAATAATCAGTATTAGTATTGGCCTTGGAAAAAAAAACATATTGGTCTATCATTAATTATTTATCAAGTAGGGCTTGTACAAAATATCGTTATCGCTCTAATTCTTCACTTGAAACACTGAAACGACACTTTGCCATACAGCGAGTTTGAAGCAAATATGTGAGAGACGAATATGTGAGAGATGACGACCATTTTCAGACCAATACAGTGAATGAAATTGGCTGATTTCCATGGCCTAGCTTCCACACACTCGTGTTTTGGGCCAATTAGCGCCACCGATCCGACCGTATGGATCCAGAACCCGGCATCGGCTAAACAAATCACGTCATGCCGAGTGGCGTTTTCGCCCATTGACGTTAACCAAACGTTTGACCGTGAGCAACTCTGACTTGTGTGTGTTGAGTGTGTGTGCGCGCAGTCTGTCTGCATCCATTCCCCTCACTTAGCGCTAATGCCGTGTATTGAACAACAAGCAGGCGTGCTCCAAACAGAGGCCAGGGCCAAACAAGCATGCCTAATAAAGCCCAAACGGGCACACGGGCGCATCCCCACCAAACATCCCACGCCGTCCGCCTAATCGGCCTTGATGGGAGACGTGCGCCGGCCCGGCCCGCCGTCTCTCCTCTTTGAACGATTCAAGTGGATATGGATGGCAAAGCCGTACACGCACGTAACGGCGAGGGACTATTAACCTTTTGACTGCCAACCGGCGTTATTAATCCGGCGGATTTCAATCGTCTCCGGCGGGGTTCGTGATTACAAGCCGCTCGTTTAACCAAATGTTCATTGCTGCGAGGATTTGCAGTGCGATGGCGACGCGATCGAATATTTATTGCGCAGCACGCCGTCCGCGAACTGTCACATAACAAGCGTGTTAATAATTGAAAAGGGCAGCAGGCAATGCAAACATTCACCAGCGAGGTGCTGGAAGTGACTTTGTTGTGTTCCGTGACCAACGTGAGCATTCTGGGCCCGGCTGGGGTCGCCGCCGGTCTTTTTTTTTTTTTTGTCTGTAAAGGTTAAAGCGTCAACCCCGGCACCGTTTGCCCTTTTTTGTGCTGGCCAAGATCCCCCGTTGACCGGAAGTCACGGAAGCAAGTGATGTTTTCAGATTGCATCTTCGCAAAGGGCTTTGGGGGACTATGCTAATGCTAATGCTAGCAAGTATGGCGGTTTGCAGACGTGTTCTCATTTGGTTTTTAAAACTGACATGTGACATAAATGTGACATCATTTATTTGAACGTTATAATAATAATAATCATCAGTTGTAGTAGTATTCGTATTCCCATTATTAGCTACTATTATTGTTTCCCAATATATAACAATTATAATTACAATTTTACACTTTATTTTTTTTATTTAGAGTAATTTTACTATAAATAATAGTATGCACACGCCATTTATAAATAATTAACCAATTATTGTAAAATGTATTGTTTAATATTAATATAATTTGACTTTTGTATTTGTATTTTTTACTGTCATAAAATGTATAATTTTATTGTAGATACTGGATAGTTAAATGGTAATTAATTAATCAATTATTTAAATACATTTTATGCATTAAATATTATTAAAATGCTATTTTTACCTTTGTGTTATCTACAAGTTATTATTATTGTTTTAAATGTTATTTTCAATTTGTGCAATTATAATTAATTAACCTATTATGCAATCAAAAAAGATTAAAAAAAATTATTTTAAATGAGCTACATGATTAAAATATATATATATAAAAAAAAAATACATAATGCAAAAATTAATTCAGGAGTCCTGATAGTGTAAATGGTCGGTGATATCAGGGCCGTTCCACATGCTTGCTCATTCATTTGCTAACTAAAACAGCAGCACATCGCAAGGCATATAAACAGTATCTTGGAATCTTCGTACTGTTCTGCCGGGAATTCCAATTCACCAGAGCAGCCTGCTACCATAATAACTTCTTTAATGAAGCAGCATGTGGCTCGTCCAAGCTTAATATTGTGCTCTCCGTCAAGTAACTGGATTAAGCGATAAAGGGAGTCGGCCAATTTTCCACAGTACGCTTGATGATCATCACTGCAGCGCCACCTGCTGCACAGGAGGTCAGACGACGCTTGATGGGCTTTGATGTTTCTGCTGCTCTGCCGCGTAATTAGTTTAGTTTATTCATTTTTTCCTTTCGGACACATTACAGCTTAGATGGATCACATCACATCATTTGCAACATTGACATCCGAAAGAAGGGCTGACGGGTCGAAGCCGATGGCTTCTTCGAGACCCGTCCCCATCGATCCATTATTATAACGCATCCGTCATATACATCATTACATTTACAATTATTCCCGCAAATGGCACACGGCGACTTATTGATACCTTGTGCCATGTTTGTTGCCCAAGCGCTCTCACTTTTGTGGGTCACGCATGCACGCACACACGCAAACATTCTCCTCCTGCCGCCTCACCCACGCAGCCAAATGCCTCCGCCGGGGAAAGGTGATGTGGATTTTCCATGTGGCCGCTTGCCATCCTTGCCAATGTGACCGAAAATGCCGCAACGATAACAGCTGGGTGCTTTTTGTGTTTGTTTTGCGCTTTTTTTCCCTCTTGCATATAAATTAATGTAATGTAATGTAATTAATTAATTAAGTTTTTAAAATTGTTTTAATTGAATTAAAATTAAATAAATTTAATTTAAATTATTTTTTAATTAAAAAATAAAAATGTAGAATTAAAAAAATACATTTTAATATTTTTAAATAATTTTAAATAATTATAGCTATTACTTATTAGTAATTTAATAATTAGTTTTTATTATTATTTTAATTAAAATAAAATGTAATTTAATTTAAATTAATTTACATTTTTTAAATAATTAAAAAAATGAAACCTTTAGAATAAAAAATACGTTTTAATATTATTAAATAATTTGTAATTTTTATTATTACTATTAATTATTAATAATTTAATCAATATTTGTTTTTAATAATTAATAAAATAAATTTAAATTTAATGAATTTAAAATAATGCAATTATCAAATTAAAATTAAAAAATTATAATAAATTAAGTAATTACTGAAAGGTCAGATTTTCTTTTGCTGCAAATGTGTCAGATGATTGATGAAAACGCAAAACAAAGTGTAATGTAAATGCAAGCAAGAAAACTCAATGGAGTGTGTGACACTCTTCCTCATTTTGAGGCAGGACGACACCTTTGTTGTCCATTCCTAAATGATGGATTCCCGCCATGATATTGGCCAGCGCTCGTGCGTAATGTCGAAGTAATAAACGCGCCTCGGCCAGCTGTTGTTGGTCCCAGGGGAGGTGGGCGCTTGAATCAGGGGTGCTCTCATCTCCAGAGTCGGCGCCAAACTTCTCGCTCGGCTCGGCGGCGCTATCGTCGCTTTGACCTAAATTTTGCCGGCCCAGCCGCCAAATTTGTCACGCTATCGATCACACGTCGACTTCCTGCGCCGACGCATCATCCGTCATGGCGTCAACCTTTCCCGCCAGCCGCTCGAACGCAGACATCAATCACGCGTCAACGCGGCTCAAGGGAGACAGCGCCGGTGCACATCTGTATTTGGGACCTCCATCAAGCGCTAACTCGGCCTTTTTCTATTTCCTGCGCTCACGCAGCCCCAGGAAGAATCCTTAATGATTATTTATAATCCTTTTTGTGTATCATTTTAGGCAGAGTGCCACGTTTCAAGCAAATAAGTGGAACGGAAAAGCAACTTCGCCTGAGGCACGGCGCTAAATACATTCAAATGCGCTAGCCAAGTGGAACAAAGTAAAGTTGAACAGTCGCGCTGTTGACACGCTAACTTTGCCAGCCCGGAGAGGCTCGCTCGGAGATAATATTTCTTCTTTCATATTCACAAGAAACTTTGCACAAAATCATTGACTCTTGTTTACGCACTCGTTTAAAAGCTGAGGCTCTGCGCTAAAGCTGTCAAAATTAATCGACAAGTAATCAATAATCAAATGAATCCACAATTATTTTAACTCATTCACTCCCAGCTATTTTCACTGAAGAAACCGCCATCGGTCCCGGATGATTTACTGGATTTTGACTGATTTTGGAAGGTCCACAGAATATTGTGTTGTATTGCTATAAAAACATCAAACCTACCAAAAAAAAAGATTAGAGTCTCTTCTTTGTATCTTTTTCCGTTTTTGCAGTAATTAGCATTAGAATACAGCGAAGTTTCATCATTATTCACAAACCTGTTGAAAACAGCTTGTTACAACATGGCCATGGTTGAACTCTTATACTCTGCTGCCCCTTGTTGGCCATTTTTTGTAATAACTACCATTGTTTTATGCGACCTCTTCATGTCAGAAGCTATCAAAGCCTTCTGTATGCACTAGCATAAAAAATAAAATAAAAATACAAACGGATAAATAGGTTTTTGGGAGTGCAAGACAAAGTATTAAAAACGTATTTATACGTTATTTGGTTTGAATGAGTCAATTGATTGGATCGAGTAATTGATTGGAGCCATTTTTTTTTTTTTTTTTAATTGTCCAAATCCACTGATTCCAGCATATCAACAATTTTAAATTATGCAAGTCATTAACTGATTAGAAAAAGAGGATGAGTGTGTGCAGTGGATCAAAAATTTTGAAGACGCCCTCACAACAAATGTCGGAAAATTAACACATAACAGGCGCCGTTGGAAAATTTTGATAAAAAAAAAAAAAAAGCCTTTTTAATTAAGTGATTAATCATAATTAAAATTCTAAGATGTGTTTAATCTGATTACAAAATTGTATCGACAGCTCTAATTGAGTAATTTTCTGTTTGTGTGGCAAACAAATTGGGCCTGAATAAACAGCGCCCTCTACTGGTTCTTGGCACGTTGCAAAGGACATCGCCACGACCCAACAACAACTTTTGAGCGTCAAAATAAACAAAGTTCTTCACCTGCAAAAGTCATAGCCAGCTCAGGAGAGTGTCAATTATCTCAACATCCTTGGGGGAGGTCCCCAGTGGGCTTTGTCCGAAATTGTCTTCCCAGCGTGGCGTGCGCTTCATCAGTTCACTTGAAAGCGTGTTTGCGCTTCCACGATCACTTTTGCGGCTGAACGGCGGCGCCCAAGCGTGTTTACCATTTCAATAAAACGCCGGCCGATGCCACGTCAAACCTCCAAAATAAAGCGATGAATATGAATGTCTTGCGGGTACAGTACGAGCCGCTCCTTCAATCTCACCCCTCCCTCCAATTTGCACATGCAAATGTCCGGGTGGGTGGCCGCCGCGGCATAAATTACATTTGCATGCCGTTAGACGCAGGAAACGGGAGAATTACAAACGAGGGGAGCCTGATTGCACTCGGCTCGTGGTTATTTTATTTTATTTTTTGCTCCATAACGCTTACTGCTCATTCTTGCAAGGACCCTGGGCCAGACTTGGGAGCGAGACCCTCGTTGCAACCGTCAGCGGATGCAACCTCGCATTGGCTGCTCTGACGAGAACGCTTTTGGGATCAAATGTCACGTTTGCTTTGATTGAAAACGGGCGGATCAGCCAAGTCCAGTCATAGGGGAAACAAGTCTTTTTCACAATAAAATGATTCATTTGCATGTTTAAATTTGATTTAAAATTGATGTTATTATAATTAACTCATTCACTGCCTTCTCAGTTTAAATGGATCTTTAACATTTATAGCCAACAATGGCAATGAACAAGTTACAAAATTATTTCATAAATAAAAATGGATGTACGCTATACGTATAGTTTTATGAGTTTTAAAACATAATTATATTAATTATATTATTATTATAATATTATTATTATTATATTATTATTATATTAATATATTATAATTATTATTATAATTGGCACAGGATAGAGACAAGATGACAGAGAATAGTGAAAATATGTTTCGTATTATCATAATGGGAAAAAATTATAAAAACAATAAAAAAAGCAAATGGGCAATCAGGTTAAAAAATATGGATATAAAGGTGATAGTTTAAAAAAAAAATCCACAAATAGATACATTTGTAAATCTCAAACCGCAAATATGTTCACATTATTCGTAAATTTGTTTATTTTCATAGATAAAAATACAATTCAACAATTTAATTTAATTTAATTCTGGTTTATTTTAGTTAATATTAATAAAAAAAAAAACAAGTTAAAAAATGTCCATAAACATGTTTATTTTTACTAATATTTTAAAGAGAAAAATTAATTTAAAAATATCTAAAATTTATTTAACCAAATTTAGGCAAAATGTGCCCATAAGCATAGTTATTTTTGCTACTGTAAGATTTTTAATTAGCTATATTAATTAAAAAAAAATCTGTAATTATTTAAATTAACCAAATGCATGTCAAAATGAAGTGAGATTAGATCGTGTTTTCATTTTTGGAGGCAGCACTTTGTCACTCAATGGAATTTTGTCAATGACTGTCAGGGGTGGAAAACTGCGGTGCTTGAGGGCCGGAGTCCTGCAGATTTTATAGATTTCCCTACTCGAAGTGCAGCTGATTCCAATTGACAGGCTTCTGCAGAGCTTGCTGATGAGCTGATCATGAATCAGCTGTGTTGAAGAAGGGAAATATCCAAAACCTGCAGGACTGCGACCCTCGAGGACCGGATCTCGACACCCCTGCAAGCTAAAATACATCTCGATAACTATTTGTAGCACTGCAGCTCTGCTTACCTTTTGGCTATGATGTGATGGAGACCCAACTACTTGTACTTAAACAAGTAATTAAGAGGCTAATTTTCCATAAGTCGTCACTTTTAAAACTCATTCACTGCCAGTCATTATAGAAAATTTGTACATTTCCAATACTCACGTGATATTCCATTCAATAATTATATATAAACCGAATCTACCAAATAACAGAATAGACTCCCTACTTTTTGTCCCGTCCCGTTCTTTTATAATTGACAGCAGAAAAATGTAGGTTTGCCAAAATACAGCCATTTCTCCCATGGACTCTGAAACTGTGTTTATTTCCTATAAAATGGGGCAATGATGTCATCTACCGGTGGTTGGGCATCAGTAAAGTTGTTTCCAAGTTTGATATTTACAGTGGAGCATGCTCAGATTCGCCCCCATTTAGCACCGCTCTAAAAAATACAATTGACAAGTATACTTGTCAAAGGCAGTGAATGTTAAATGAGCTCTTCTAATGTTGTTGTTTTTTTATCCGCCTCCTCGCTGAGGTCGGCAAATTAGCGGCTAAGCAGGCAGGCTCGACGCCAGCGATGATATTCCAGGTACGACTCGAGCGACCCGCCATGCAAAGCACCTTCTTTCTTTCCATCACAGAGACTTTGGCCGCTTTGATTGACGGCCATTAACCTCCGGCCCACACTGTTATTCATCCGCCACTCTTTTTTTTTTTTTTTTTTCTTCCTCTCTCCGTCAAAGGGGAAAAGTCGGAATAAGGAGCCGGCGTGGTCTTGACATCTTGGCCGGAGCCGTCACAATGTCGCTCCGTTTTTTTTTTGTCGGCTTTGACGAGACGACGGTGGCGACAGCGGCGGCGACTCTTTTAATGAGGCGCGAAAGGTCATCAAAACGCGAAGCTAGCTCGGATTAGCCAATACGGCGCTGTGAAGAAAGAAGTCCAACTGGCTTTTTTTCCCCATCCAATCTTTGCTAACTTTGATTTTTTTTTTTTTTTTTTTTTTTTTTTTTTTTTTTTTTTTTTTACTTATTTACCACACAAATAGGACAATAAGGACACTGTGATTTATATTTGATGCATACATACACAACTTAGTCCAAAATTGTCATAAGATTATGATCAAAAACGAATGCTGCTAACACTGCAGCTCTGCTTACCTTTTGACTTTGACACGGTTGTTCTTTGCATTTTGGAACTTGGTCCCGAGACCCAACTACTTGTACCCAAACATGAAAAAGTCCATTTTCCATAATAGTGTATGTCTCCTTGAAGCATTCCCGTCCCGAGGCACTCGCTGGCAAACCTTGTTTGCGTGCACGCGTAATCGAATTGTGGTGTACTTTGCAGCCAAATGTGGGCCGCGCTCGGGCCGTGTGCTCGTCACACAAACTCGATTTCAAGCGAGTCTAACGACCGGCCGGCGAACTGCGTCTGACGCACAAAAGCCGGCGTCGTATTTATAGGATGATCAGGATACATTTGCCGTTTTATGCTCGTCCGTTGGAAAGGAAATACGATTGATTGAGTTGAACAGCTGACATTTAATAGCATGAGTGTGCTAATTTCACCCTGCAAATATGCAAATTGTCTTCATTACCAGGTATTAGGAGAAAACTCTTAAATGTGTGATGTATGCAGCATTTCCTTAATTAGAACAAATTTGAAAAATGAGATAATTTACGAATGTTAAATGTCATCCTATATTAATATTTGATACAGTCAACACAGCTTAATATTTAAAACTCATCTTATAAAATTACACTTAATTAGGTGTGTCAAAATTAGTGCCTTAATTTGGAGTTAATTTAAAGTTCCTTTAACGCCACTCATTTTTTTTAATGACCAAAATCAATGATCAAAATTTATCAATAATATCAACATATATTTGTGGAGACTGGACTCAAGTTATATTTTACAATTTTCAAAATGTGCAGAATTTCACAAATTACTTCATGTTAAAGATTAGACAGGTGTTAATATAAAAAGAAAAATGCACTGCGCTGTCACCAATGTCTTACAAATGCAATTATGCCATCTGGTGGCAGAAAAAGGACCTCAACACAAATCAATATCACACTTTTTTTTTTTTTTTTTTTTTACAGTACATCATTTTAATTTTAACTAAATTTTAGGAATTATGAAATTACTGTATCAATGACTAAAAGATGCAGCCATATTTCTATTAAACGTTTTCCCCACAATATGAAAACATACATTTTGAACAGACATAAAATCTGCGATTAATCGTGAGTAATCTATTGAAGTCATGCGATTAATTACGATTAAAAATTTTAATCACCTGACACCCCTACAATTAATGGTAAATTGCTGACACAATATAAGATTTGTTTTAAAATGCAACTTAACGCACATACAGTACACCAATGACACTTGGTAACAACTACTACTTCCTTTAGTTGACATCATTGTACTGCTTTTCTATTAGGACTTTGGGGCCATCTTATGTGCTTCCAGAAAGTGCACAAAACCGCAAATAGGTGAGTTTTTCAGCTAACAAGTCAATTTTGGAATAGTAATCGGCAATTATGCGCATAATTGCTGACACTAGCCGAGCATTGCACAATCACAATGAAATTCACTAAAACACATTTCGGCGTGTGGATAACGTCTTGGTGAAACAGCATGTGGCTCAGTTACCAATTCACTGATGGCAACTTGGAGACCTGTGTTTACTGCATTCCATGTTTGCTTGGTGCAATTTCTCCTCAACACCTGCGAGTTTCAAATGAAAGCGTCTCTTCGATGGATGCCAGGCGTAAAAGTGGGTCACCCTCTCTTGTGGAGGAGGAGGTGTGGTCATGCTTGTCTCCTCCAATAACCCGTGGGGGCCCTCAGCTTATGCAAAAGTCATCTTACCTCGCCACGCCGCTCAAGATGCAGTCATGTGTCTCAAAAAAAAAATAAAAAAAATAGAAATCATAAGCGAGAGTCAGTTTTCAAACGCAAACGCGCCGGCCATTCCAAGGGCAAAAGTGTCATCATCTCGCCGCCAGACCATCTGAATGTCATTACGCCGTCTGATTGGAGTGGCGCGTTCAAGGGCGTTCCACTCGGCCCAGATGGTCATGGAGGGCCGCACTCCAGACCACCAAAACAAGACATCGCTCTCCAGCAGTATTATTTTGTTGATTCCAGAAAAATGCATTTCGAAAACAATCAATTCGTCCTTTGGTCATACTGAAGCTACATATTAGTTTTGGATAGCAAAATGGATCTTGATACCAAAAACAGAAAAATGAAATTATCCCCCACGCACCACATTTTTCATCCTCGAAAAAAAAATCACTGCAATAAAATGCAATTTTTCAATTTTCTTGAGTCTTTAAAAAAAAAAAAAAATCAAATCAGATGAAATTGTCGTTCCGTCAAACCAAATGCAAAATGCATGAATTGTAAAAGAAACTCGACAAGACAAATACGCCATATTAAAAAAATAAATAAAAATAATAAAAATAATAAAAACTAAATTAAAACAAATTTTTCAGGAAATAAAAACACCAACTTGCTCTAAAATTAATTAAAACTGAATTTAAAAATCTTTTCGTGAGCAAAAAGGAGTATTTGTGATTTTTTTTTTTTTTTTTTTTTCTTTAAAGGTAGATCTTGAGCCGACATACAGAAGTTATGATTATCATTACCTGAAAAACAAAATACATTGCTTGGCCTATTTGTGCTGCAGGGAATTGTGTGAAAGTGGTTGGGCGAATATGTGCAATACGAATTCACATGTATAACGGAACGTATGGTGTTCCACAAGGTTCAATTCTGGGCCCTTTGCTGTTTTCATTGTATCTGCTGCCCCTGGGTTCCATCTAAAAAACAAAAAACAAAAAAAAGATTGTTTTCAGATACATACTTGCAATTATACATATGAAGGTGTTTACAAATGTGCTGCATATAAAAACACAAGTAAAAACACAAGTGAAAAACTGGTCCACTATGGCAGTATTAAGAAGTCCATCCAAAATCTTCCCAATCAGTGTGTTATCAGTGTGATATTCTGGATATTTATGTCACAGCCTAGTTCTCATATTCCAGTCACATGTTTGCTTTTTGATTTGCATGTGTTGATTGCACATATTGGCATGTTCACTGCGCAAAATAGCCTCAAGTACCTTTTTTTTTTTTTTTTTGCTGTTTAATGTCACCTAATTTAGTGCAATGACAACGGCGGCATAATTGGACAAGCCACAGCCTGTTACTTGTAATTTTTTTATTTTTTTTGGGGGGCCGAGTAATCCCGACGCGTTTTCACATCGAGACAGACAAACATTGAGTGGCATGTCGGGCTCCACCACCCCGACTAAAAAAAGAAAAACAATGCAGGCAAAATATTGAATAATTCCTGCTGCCTCAACGGGCAGAATTATTCATGTCGCCTCGCCGCTAATACCCCGACGAGAGAACGGCGGAATACTAAGAAGGCCTTTGTGTTAGCTTAGCGTCGGATGGGTGGGGAAAAAACCGTGTTGTAAGAGGACACATTTCAATGACCTACTTTGTAATATCTTCAGTGGGCTCAGCTTAAAAGTGTTTACTAGCGCTTCAGTGGGATGTGGCCTCCGTGGACTTCTGTCGGCATCGGGCTGTTGCTGGTACAAGCGCTTTCATTTTGCTCATAAGCGACTCAACCATCTGTTTTTATCTCATTTGTCTGGCTCTAATTGGCGTCACTTTTACGGTAATTGGATTCAAAAGCTTGCTTAGCGCAGGTCGGAACGTGCCTGATGCCTGAATGATTGTTTTTTAGACAGCAGATCTTTATTAGTAGGTACACGGGGGGCTCGGTTTCAAATGGAACGCAAGCATATTTTGTAGATCATATACTGTAGCTTCACTGTGCTAACGCAGTAATAAAGTAAGTAGGGTGACTAAACGTCCATTTTTGCCTGGACACTTTTTACAACCTTATGTCAAGAACTTAAACTCAATGGTCAAGCATTGAGCGGCTTCATTTTTTTTTCCTGAAAATATGGTCACCTTAGAAGTAAGTGAATATTAAAAGTTGGTTGACTAGACACATTTTCATGTTGTTTGAAGAAGTCAACAGACTGAACCGTCTCTAGTAAAGTTGATGGGTGAAAGTCAAGGCCTAGTCGGACTCTGTTGTCGCTCCCACTCCGGATGTGGGAACGAGCCGCGGGTAATGTTTGCTGTGTAAACACCAAGATGAGGACGGATGGAGGGGGCGGGTTATCATCATCGTATGGCGGCTTCATTACGTCGCGCAAACATGAAAGCGCCCTTGTGCAAAGGTTTGGCGCAGCCGTTCCTCGCCACCGCCACCGCCGGCGGCCTCCTGCCAGGGTCTTTGAGCGGCGTTCAAGTGGGCCTCACTTCCCTCCTGCCTGTTTGCGGAGGCTGCCAGTCTCCTTGGAAGGCAGCGTGGAAGTTGCACACACAAAAGCAGACAATAGAAAGAGGATGGCATGATGAAAGCTCCTCCCTCCCTGGTGTAATATCTCCACGCCGGATATTGTGCCTGCTGTTCAACACGCGCCCCTCATTGTTCCTGTACGCTCCTTCCTGATCAACAGATGCTGAGATCTCCACTCTTAGATGAGCCAACACCTCATATTGTCCTTGGTGTCTGTCATTACACAGTCCTCATTTTCTTGTGTGCTGTTCAAGCCAAACACGTGATACACGTAATTTTGTTAGCGTATTGCGAATGCTAATTTATGGAGTCACCCATAACCACCCACAAATGACAAAAATGTGGACTCTAACACCATAACAATTACCCTTTATTCGATAGAGGCTAAGTGTTAGCTAGAATCTAGAGTTAGGTAGAGGATTGCGTCTGTCCTTTAGCCCAACCCGAAACTCTGCAACACACAATCCCTTACTCTACTTTAGCCCAACCCCAAATTCAGCAACACCCAATCCCTTACTCCAACCCTGATATCTTAATCCTTCCCAATAACCCAAACTGCCCAAACTACCTTAACCCCAACTATCTTACACTAATCTTACCCCAGAGGCATTTACCCCAATTACTAATGCCTGACTTCAACCCCAGACTTTACCCTATCCACCTAACACTTAGGATCCACTTTAGCCCAACCCCAAATTCCGCAACATCCAATTCCTTACTCCAACTCTGATCTCTTAATCCTTCCCAATAACACAAACTGCCAAAAACTACCCTAAGCCCAACTCTCTTCCACTAATCTTACCCCAGAGCCATTTACCCCAATCACTAATCCCTGACTTCAACCCCAAACTTTACCCTATCCACCTAACCCTAACCCTAACACTAATCCTTTCCCGCTAAACACAAACCCTAACCCATGAACCCAATCCCCCAAATCTAACCTCCAAGCACTGATCATAATCCTTACCCCAAATCTCTTAAACTTTACCATAACCCAAAACCCTGAAGACGACCCTAACTCAACTCTCTTATCTTTACCCTAAGTCTAAACCCAGAACCATTTCCCATTACCTCGAAGCTAACTCTAAATCTTACCCTAATCGCCATAGCACTGATCCTAACCCTTTTCCCCAAAACAGTAGTGATAACGCTGACCCCAATCGCCCAAAAATTCCGTGTAGATCCTCAGTCATCCTGTTCATGTGAATACACAAAAATGTAACTAAGGCAGTTGGACGAAATTCAAGTCCAGTTGGCGAGATTCAACCTGTGTAGAATCCCCCCATACACCGACAGAATGGACAGACAGAATTTGTGTTCACTTTCTCGTCCCATTCTTCGCCGGCCGTATTTTATGTCGGTGGTTTGCGGACTATTTGGCGTTGGTCCAGCCCACGCGATTGCCGCCCTCCGTTGCTTCATGGCGGCCTCCTGCCGTCCGCAACTAACTATCAGCTGCTGCTAATTGGAGGCTCTTGAACAGCCCCGCTGTGACGGCTTTTGCTTAATGACCATCCTCCACGAGTTCGTTCGTTTAAAGACATTGGACTACCTGGTGTATGAACTACTGAAGAAGTTGGTATTTCATTTTATATATATATGTATTTAAAAAAAGCCCTAACAGGTTGAAACCTGTATTTAAAACAGAATTATTTCCGACCGATTGAACAAGCAAAGCTCAAAGTGGAAACCTCTTTTGTGGCCTGATTTGACCGAACTTGATGGAAGGTTGAATCCGAGGACGACCCCATCCATCAGAAACTGAATTGTCGCAGAAAGCATCCTCAATGTTGCTCTCCCGGCGACACAGATGATAACTTGGGAGTCGTAGTCTGTCTTCTTACCCCGCTAGCGGTCGTTAGATAGAATTAATTGTGTTAATTAGTGAAGCCCGTCTGCCTTCAGGCCCAACGAGTGTTATTTAAAACATGAGTTCATCACCCGGGCTCGTGATTTACAATCGTCCTTGTTGTATGGACTTCATCTTGAAATGCTTTCCTTTGTCTCTTTCAGCAAACACAACCGTGAAGCTGCTACTGGAAGGACCCCGTCTGAGTGAGCAAATCGTAAGTGTCCCTGTTATGCAATAGCCGGTGTAAGTCAGAGCAATTCTAAAAGTCCAATTGTGTTGTGATTATATTTGCCAAACGTTTCCCTCCTGCGAGTCGCGCAATATCCATCAAATGAGTTCATCCCGTTGAGAGTCGGGAAGCTCATTGGACATGCAGACGTTGTCCTGTTGCTTCCCCATAATGAGACGTGGAGGCGGGCAATCTAATATGCAGCACGCAACACGGCCGAATCGGTGGTCATTCCTGCTGTGTTCTCTTTCCATTTCGCCGACTTTTACTGATTTGAAACTGTAACCTGCTACGCTTATCTCCAATTTGCAATGTCATATTCAGCACTGAGGCTGCGGCGCACAAAACTGGAATCGCAGGGCCTCGGCGGTCAATCAGACGCTGTTCTTTTTCCATTTGGCTGACTTTTACCGACTTAAAAAGTGCTCTGCTTCACAAATGGCGATCTCTTGATTTGCAAAGTCATATTCAGCACGCAACACTGCGGGGTCACACGGCTGCTGTGATTATGTTTGGAGGCGACCACAAATTGACTGTCCTGTTTCATTTTTTGTGACTTGTACTCCACATTCATTACAGCAAGTTCAGTTCCTCAAACACATTTGCGAGCAGAGGCACCACTCAAACATCGACATTCATAATACGATTGTGAAAGTGTGTCACCGTGGACCGTGATAAGGAAGGATGAAGAACACATAACTGGCTCGAACAAAATAGCAGCGCTAGCATGCTAAGCTAGCGTCATAAGCATTGTGAACAGCAAGGTTAGCCTTGGCTGCTATGTTGGTAGCGTGGTTTATTCGTAACAGAGTGTTAGTAGAGCACGAAATGTTATCAGTTTGAAATCTAAACATAGAACATAGCATAGAAATGTCTTGCTTCTGTCTGTTTGCTAGACTCTTGTCCAGCTGTTGGCAAGCGAGGGATGGTGCATGGTCCAAATCTTGGTCCATTCTGTACTCGTTGACGTTTGTCTTGGACCAATTACGTCGCAAATGATAACTTTCTGCCGTGTCGGGATCACACTCGCGGTTGTCATTTGTGATTGATGTGTGACGTGCGTGTTGTCTGTTCCTCCGCCGTGTATCTACCTTCTTCCATTAGCGTGCGTATTAATCACGCTTAACCTCGCGCCATTGGCGTGCAAGTCCTTTGTGCTACTTGTGTTTTCCACTTATTAACTGGCTGGGAACAGGTAGATACTGTGTCTAGAAAACATCCATGCAGTCTAATAAGCAACTTCCACATTGACGGAAACAATCTTGAGCGAGAGACGGGTGTCTGTCACGAGCGTCCTTCGCTCTTTTGGCCCATGGTCAGCGTCTCGAAATGAAAGCCGCCGCCCGCCGCCGCGTCTCCCCGTGCCCCCCTTTTAATCTCGCAGCGCTGCTATTTCATTTCCTGCCCGGTTCGATGAATCAAACCCATCTCGTGTCACTCTCACGCGCTTTACATTCCTAATCCACATGATGGCACCAGCTCGTGTCATCTTCTGCAGATAAACAAGCACCTGTGCTCAGAGGCTGCATGTTAAAAGATGTGGTGTGTGTCGTATAAGCCAGTTTGTGTGGTTCTGCAACGAGTTTTTGGGAGTTGGGACTATCTGTATCTATTTTGGCTGTGAATCCATATATTGGATTGCCAATGACTGGCATGCTTGAATGTTATCCTTGTCAGGTCTCTGTCCTAAAGACTTCATATTACAATTATAAATTTGTCATCCTGCAATGTTTTAACATGTCACACATTCTAATTAAAATTGTGTTTGTGGAATAGGGGGCGGCCATTTTGCCATTTGGTGTCAACTGAGATGGATAAAAACGGTTGTGTTTTGCTGCTTAATTCATATTCCAGAAACAATATTAATCACAATGTTGTGTTTAGACTAGTGGGGATACATTGAATATATTATTGTACATTTTTTTGGGTTGACTTCGATTTTAATCCCTGAAAAGCAAGGGGTTCACTTGTACACTGGTGAATGTAGCTCATTTTGGGGGCTCACCTTTAAAATTAATCCAAACAACATTTGAGGGATGTTTTTTTTTTTCTAGTATTTTCTTTTTACTTGGTTGAAATGAAATATTCTAACAACAAAAACACAGTAGCACGTTTTGCCTCTATTCCTGTTTCACTGTACTGCAGTTAAATTTCAATCCTAATTGTTTTTTAACGCCACTTTTGAATCAGCAGTCAGTTCTGCGCCTTAGCATGGACGGCAGTGCTTGGTCGGTGGTCCGTGTGTCGTGCCGGAGGCCGCCCTCGCCTCCGCCGTTCACTAAGCATCAAGGCGTGACGGCGACACAGTGGGAGAGGACAAGGCTTGTCCTCGGGGACGCCCCCACCCCCTTCCTTAAACATCCACCACCCCCCACCCCTGACTGACTCCCTCGTGGTTGTCTGATGTGTCCTCTGTGAGCCAAAGTGTCTCGGACACATTGCGGTCGCCCTGAGCTGGAGGAGATATGACAAACACGAAAGGTCGCCCCTGCTTGCCGCCGCCGCACGACACCCGACGCCAGGCTAGCATGTTAGCTCACTTGGTACAACACCTTCAATGGTTCTTTTGGATCTGGCCTTAAAATTACATTTCAGATTTGTTTTTGTTCACGAAAATATGATTTCCATTATATAAACATTTAAAAAAAAAAAGATTCCTGTGACGCCCAAGGCAAACGACGGCGAGGCCAACATAGCTGAGCCCCGAAGCGGGTGCCGGTGGGCGAGCGGGCGCGGGCTTAATCTCTCCGGCGGGAGCCTGGTTTTAGCTGGCTGGCAGCAAACAGACGCGCTCGCTTTGTCTTTTTGTTCTTGAGACTTGTTGAGAGGCTGCTGCCGGAGAGACGTTTGATTGATGTGGGGCCAACTCACCAACAAAGCAGAACCACAACCTTGAACAGTGCTACAATGTAGAGGATAGTTTCCAGACCCAACCGCAATCGGAGAAAACCCACCATATAGAGAAACCGATTATAATCGTCCGGCAGATTTTTTTTGCTGATTTTTCCAACTGTTTTTGTTACTTCTCGGTACAAACAAAAGACAAACATAATGACGTTCAAGCCTTCTTGCTCCCACCAAAAAATGGGCCAAAAAAAATCTGTAATTTTCTTGCTGTTATGAAATTAAACAAATACAAAGTTTGTTTATTGTTGTGTCAAGGGACATTTAAAGGGATACTTGACTAATTGAGACATTTTCAGCAGTAAAAAGTTAATATTTTGTCCAGAATGAATTTGATTAACTTCACTATTTTTCATGTACAATTAATACCTTTAAAAAGTCATTTTTCTACTTGCTGTCGACTTATGATGACATCACCTGTGCTGAGGCCAATCATGGCTCACCTGTTTTCTTGTGTTTGGTCAGTAAACTGAGCCATGATTGGTCGTTACCTACTTCCTCAGCACAGGTGATGTCATCATCAGTCGACAGCAAGTAGAAAAATTACTTTTTAAAGGTACTAATTGTACATGAAAAATAATGACGTTACCACATCAATTATCGACCAAATATTAACTTTTTACTGCTGATAATGGCTCAATTAGTCAAGTATCCCTTTACAAATACTTTTAAAAACAAACAAAAAAAGTTTAAATCCCTACAAATAAATATGAGACTTTAATATTGTTAAAATAAAAATAATTTTTTTCATTGAAAAACGTGCATATTACTCTCGCGCGGCTGGAGGTGGGGTGGGCACATCTTCCCTCTCTGCACTGCTGCCCGGTGCCGGTTTCCGGGGGGGGGGGTTCGCGGGGGGCCGGGTTCGCGGGGGGGGGGGGGGGGTTGGCGGCCATCGGGGGGGGGGGGGGGGCGGCTTGTTTGGGGGGGGGGGGTGGAGGTATGGGTGGGTGGGGGGTTGGGTGTTGGGGGTCGGGGTGTGTTCAGGGGTTTGGGGGTCGGGGGTGGTGGGGCCTGGGTCGTGGTGGGTGGCGGGTTTGGGTGGGGTGCGGGGGGGTCGTGGGGGGATGGGGGCTGGGGACCGGTGGGGCGCTGTGGGGGCCCGCTGGGCCTTGTTCTGCGGCCTTGGGCTCGGGGGTGTGGGCCGGGGCTGGGGCGGGGGTGTTCCGGGCGTCTGGGTCGGCTCGCCGACCGGTGTCCGCTCGGGTGGCTTGGGGGTGGCCTTGGTGCTGCCGCGGCCTGGGGATTCCGGGGGGGGCGGTGCTCGCTTTGCTCGACCGCGGTTGACGGCTTCTTTCTTTGGTGGTGGTCCTTATGCATGCCAGATCCGTCGCACCAGCATCTACTGAAACTCAACAGAAGTAGCCTCTCCCTCCCACAGCCCCTTGAATCAGTTGGTGCTGGTGTCTGTGGTTCTCACTTTGCTCTATCTATCCTTCCCTCCTTCCTCTCTTTAGTTTTTCCTCTGGTCACTTGAGATCTTAATTTATTAGAAGTATGAGGTTTCTGGGGTTGGCATAAGACTCTGGTTTTGTAACCACGTAGGAGGGGTCTTGTTGGTGCTGGACTTCACTTTGATGGATTGGATGTACTGGCTTCTATGGATCTCTCTCTGCCTTATCGATCCTTCCCTCCTTCCTCTCTTTAGTTTTTCCTCTGGTCTCTTGAGATCTCGCCAAATTTGCTGGAATTTAGAGGCTTCCGGGGTTGGCGTAAGACTTTGATTTTGTAATCATGGGGAAGGCAGGAAGTGTTTGGTCGGTGCTGGATTTCACTTTGATTTTCCTTTCTTTTCTCTTTATTTCTTTTTTTTCTGACCTTTTCTCTGGTCTCCTGACCATTTAAACCACACGACTCTGGCAAGATTCTGAAGTACCTGGTTAAGGCGAAGGGTAATGGGATATTTATAAGGTTTTAGGTGAATGAATGAGTATAAATTTATACGTATTTGCACGCACGCACGCACGCACGCGCACGCACGCAAACGCACGCAAACGCACGCAAACGCACACACGCAAACGCACGCACGCAAACGCACACACGCAAACGCACGCACGCACGCAAACGCACGCACACATACAAAAAAAGAAAAACGTGCATATTTTTTCTCAAATTAATCAAAATTCTCAAAAAGATGAACTATTTATTATTTTTAGTAAAAAGTAAATATTTTGTCCAGAATGAATTAGGGATGTAACGATAAGGGCAATATCGTGATTGATATTGTGATATTAAAACTGCCACAATATCGTCGTCGTCATGTTCATGATATTTAAAAGGAACACATCTGCTAAAAAAAAAAAAAGTCATATTGATTTCCATTTGTGCAGTTCTAGCACCTTCTAGTGGCTATTTTATTAATGCAATTTAATGTTCATTAGGGATGTTTTGGCCTTCTATGTTTAAAATCTATGCTAATTGTCAGATGAAGGGGAACCTAATTTGCTTGTGAAGCGATCCATGTGTGCTTGCATTAGCAAGTAAGTGCCTCAATATTGTTATGAGAGGTTGTAGGTGGTTTATATGCATTGCTGTTATGTACAAAAGCATTTTTAGTATGAGCTTTTTTATATTTTTTTTATTTTTTATTTTTTACAATATTGTAATAACTCGCCTGTTTTCTGTGTTTGGTCAGCAAACTGAGCCATGATTGGTCGTTACTTACTTCCTCGACACAGGTGATGTCAACTTCAGTCTACAGGAAGTGGAATTTTTTTTATTGTTTTTTATTGGTATTTATTGTTCATGAAAAGTTATCACATTAATTATAGACAAAATATTAACTTCTTACTGCTTAAAATGGCTCAATTAGTCAAGTATCCCTTCAAATGATCAGCCAATTAATCGGTTATCAGAATTTTATTATGCCAGATATTGGACTAAGTATGAGCCTAAAAAAAATCCACATCAGTCGGGCCCTGTTTTTGATTAAACAACCTGTTTGGGTTCACTATTACGATAAAAACCATAGTTCTGCATTACAGTTTGCAGTTGTCCCTGTGATATAGCGTCAGAGGGGACTTGCGATTACATTAAGCTACCCTGGTGGACATCCTGAGCCAAAAGCACCCAGATGCTTGTTTAATACGGCGCTGGCTTGAAACCAACCGAACACGGGAGCGTAATTCACGTTGTCTGTTTGCGGTGTTGCGACGGCGGCCAACCTTCTGCCTGTGCGGCCCCCCTGAAAACACAGTCGCCCCTCCCTTTCCTTTCTCTTAATTTCCAACCCGACACCTCCGCACAGAAGCGGGCCTTTCGAGAGTCAACCGATGACGACGGCGTTGCAAGCGCCATCAGCCCGACGTGCGACTTCCAAGCCGTTAAGCGTCACGCCGGCCCCGGGTTGCCGCGGCAACTGAAAGCTCGCGGTTATTTCGGCAAAGTGCGTCAAGTTTCTCACACCTTCCGAGAATAAACTCGCGGAGCTGCGTCGCCAGACGAGCAACTCTTGCGACTACATTGCAACGTCGGCTAAGACTTTGTGTTTGGTTGATGCATTTTTTGAACCTGCAACTCATGTTTTCAGGGCTGCAATTTAATTGAATTATACAAATCTGGAAGTAATTGATGCCCACAATTAAGATTAGTTTGAACCCTAAATTTAACCGGAACTCTTACCCCAATGACTTTTTACAATATGAGCTTTCAATAGCTTCTAGATGGCGTATCTGTGCTGCAGATTTGGTGCGCTCAGTAGTCGACTTGTGGCTGTTGCGATGGTACGTCGTGTGTGTTTTTTTAATTGTATTTTTTTTATGTTTTTTTGTGTTCTGTAAAGCACAAGTGACAGTTCAGGCTGTTTGAAAGCGCTATATAAATAAACTTGAGTTGAGTTGAGTTAATTATTGTAATTCCGTCATAAAACAAAGAAAGCATAAGCAAAAAACAAAGAAAGCTGTTGGATGAAACTGTGCCATATAAATTCACAAGTATAATGGACCGTAAGGAGTTCCACAGGGTTCAATTCTGGGGCCTCTGCTGTTTTCATACTATCTACTGCCCCTGCAGGCTTCCATCTTAAGAAAACAGCGGGGGTTGTTTGATTTAAGTGAATTAAAATCAAAGAATGTCAAACCGATTTATATCTTCAGTGATTGTTGTTTTTAAACTTTATAAAATAAAGTTGAGTGGTGTACATCATAAAAGACAATTCGATGCTTATCTCAATATCTGAACTGTAATGATTCAGTTCAACAAATCAAAACCGATTTTTTGAGTCAAATCAGTTTTGGTTGCACCCCTAATAATTGCCTGTTTTATACAATTAAATACTAGTTCTTAGCCATTTTATTAGGTTTACTGTACATCTGTACTCATAATAATAAAAAACGCTCCAATACTAAATCTGATATCAGCCTGTAATATACTACACAATTTTCAAGATTTTTATGCAAAATGATATTTTTCGTAGATTTTCCCCAACCAGTCCAAACAAACGACAACCAGCGTAATTTTCAAATCACTAACCATTTGATTGTAATTGGAATCTTTTGGAACAAAGCTAGATTGAACGTTTGTGTGGCTTCCTGGCTGAAAAGGTGCCAAGCGAGCTGCGAGTGCTTGAAAATGGCGGAGGAGCCCCTCAAAGAAACGCCCGTGCACTCTCCAGAGCGCCGACTTTGATCTGAGAGCTTCTCTGTGGCCGACAATGAGGCCTCATTTGGCCAACAGCTACTCGGCACGGGTCTCCTGCGCGCTCGGTGACCGCCGCGACTTTGTGACCTTGGCGTGACCTCTAAACATCACATCCAAATTGCCACGCTTCCCTCCCGTGACCCTTTACAGAACTCTGAGACGCTGCCCTAACACTTTTTACAGCGCAAACAAGAGGTTACATACCCGTCTTGGCACTTCTCATAATACGCCCTCGCAAAAAAAAAAATAAATAAATAAAAAAAAATAAAAAAATACTGTCTGATCTAACACAGGTGCATTTGGCTCTTTGGATGATGTCGTCATGGAGACGACCCCCCTCCTTTGCAACCCGCGCCGCCCCCCCGCTGGCCTAGTTTGGCTCGCCTGCCTGCCCTCGCTGAAAGACGTTACGCAACCGCGGCGTAAGAGACGAGGTTGCTGCTCGAGCGAGATGATGACCCAAACGTACCAAAAGTGTCTGAGAAATTTTGCTCATTTTGGAAAATACACAATACCATGATTTTAGGATTTATGCATTTGTTCCAGGCTTATGTTGATGCGCTGTAATTATGCGACAACAATGACGTAATTAAAGGTGCTTTATGATCCTTTCCGAGGAGTTCCCATCTAGGGATTAGGAAGTAGGCAATGAGTGGACCAATCCAAAAACAGCCCAGGTCATTTTGCCACCATTTCTGGGTGGCCTCCATTTTGCTTGAGGAGCCAGCACATTTCCATCTGCATTTCTCGCTTTTCTTCACCATTCTTTATCCGACCCCCCCTCACGCCTGCCGTGATTCTTATTCATGTGTGGCAACGGATCAGCCTGGACATGTGGGAGGGACACATGCCGCTTTGGGATTGGCATCACTTGAGCTCAGGGGCCACGTTTGATTTTTAACATGGATAGATGGGTCAGGTCAGAAAAAAAATGGTTAACATTAGATGTGTCAGGCGATTAAAATTTCATTTCATTTTATTTGAAAGGGACAATGCACATTAATGAACAAAACAAGTTGTAAATATGCCAGATTCTAGCAGCAGTTGCTAATTTACACCTGTAGTTCCCTATAAATACATAAAAATAAACATCACATAGCAATACAAAATCAAGATAAAACAAATAAGAGCATTGCAATAAAACAATAGAATACCATAATAAGACAAATGAATGTAAAAAGAGTTAATGGTTGCACTTCTGATTGTCCTTCAGCCAACATTTAAGATTTGTTTTAAAAGATGAGCATGACGGATAAGCGCATAATTAATCACATGACTTCAATAGTTAACTCACGATTAATCGCACATTTTATACATGTTCTAAATGTACAATAAGATATTTTTCTAAATGTTCATACTCTTTTAGGCAAGGCAAGGCAAGTTTATTTGTATAGCACATTTCATACACAAGGCAACTCAATGTGCTTAACACAAGGAAAGACAACACATAAGCATAAAAAACAGTAGTTAACATTCAGAGGAAAAAAATAAAAAAATAAAAATAAAAATGTCTGCAGGGGCAGTAGATAGTATGAAAACAGCAGAGGCCCCAGAATTGAACCCTGTGGAACTCCTTACGGTCCATTATACTTGTGAATTTATATGGCACAGTTTCATCCAACAGCTTTCTTTGTTTTTTGCTCAACATAGTATGACGGAATTACAATAATTAACTCAACTCAACTCAACTTTTAGTCATTGATACAGTAATTTCATAAAAATACATGAAATTGAGTTAAATTTAAAATTAAAGAGGTGGACGAGTTGGATATTGACTTTTGTTGAGCTCATTTTTCTGCCACTAGATAGCATAATTGCATTGTGCAACTTGACCCCAGACTCCACAAATAGAAGCATTAGAATTACATATGTTATTGCTAAATTTTGTCGTTGACGTGTCTGCTGCATTGCGGCTGGAATTCCTACAGTACATGCTTTCCAAGTAAGGGGCGCTCATTAAAAAAATAAATAAATAAAAAATGGTGGCGTTAAAGGAACTTTAAATTAAATCAAAGTTAACACATTAATTTGACACTCCTAGTTGAAATATGTTTGTGACATATGTGATTGTGTATTCATTCATTCTCATTTAATAAATATCTACATAATGTATTTAAGTGGAAATAATTAATCAATTATTTCATAAAATAAATGATAACTTTTAGGGATACACGATAATATTGGTGGCTGATAATTATTATTATCGACCTATTTGATGTCAAACAGATAATACCAGATCATCGAGAAATCTGCCGATGATTATCAGCAATTTGATTTCATACAGATAAACCAGATAATAAAGAAATCCAACAATAATTATAGACATGCCACATTGGTCCATCTGTTGTGGTTGTTGCTCATACCAATAAAATTCAGATTCATGGTGGTTTACATACATTGAAACATTGTGCAAAGTTTATACAATGTTTCAATGTATTTGCTAAGCATTATAGTAGGACTCGAAAGGATATTTGTATTGCAAACAATTACCGGCTTACTTTATCAATATCGGTGTCTCTAAATTATTGGTTTATCGGAATTGGTTGAAAATAGCATTATCGTGCATCCCTAATAATTTTCATTACAATTTGCATTTTTTTCCCCATCGCTTGGAGTGGAGCTTCCCGCAGCGCATCTTGGCCTCTGAACTCCGACTGCGGCAGCGGCGGGGCGACAAGGCCGCCCGCGTTGGTCGGCGTAATCTTGTTTGCTCAGGGGCACGGCGTGCGCGACAAAAGGTCCGCCTCGGAGATATTTGTGAGCGCCGTCGCGATAAGGCCGAGGATGTTTGCGTAGATGCGCAGTGCCGCGGGACGACGGGGCGAGAGGCACAGTTAGCATTAGCGGCTAGCTGCTGGGGAAAAACTTTAGAGAAGGGAAGGAGGAGGAGACTGATTATTAGATTAAATTGAGGCTGGGTAAAATAATCTTAAAATGAAACCTCTCCCAATCTGATGAACGACTTCATCAGATTGTTATTATTATTTTTTTTATCTCATCTAGCTACCAAAAGTTATCAACACTGGTGCATTTGTAAATGAGCTCCTGTCTATTGGCAGCCATGTTGTTAGTTTAAGCAGGCACATGAGCGAAAATCCTTTGACATATTAAGAGGAATATTAAGAAAAGCACATTGAGCAAATGGCTACGTTGTCAATAGCGACTGCTTTCATAAATGAGATCCTCGGCTGGGTTGCGATTTGCACCACGGAAAGCACTTCATATTTTCAAAAGAAGACAAAAATCATCCTGACAAATAAACTCTTCTCCCGCCTAGCTTAAAATTTTCAAGGTCATCCTGCTCCACCGCGCACCCCCATTTCCGTCTACATTACCACTGTAATATCTCTCCTGTGGAGTGTGCCCCCCCTCCTGATCCAAAGATTGCCTCTTCTCGGTGTCGTTACATAAGCAAAGCTCGCGGAGCGTGAAGGCGCTTGTGGACGCTCGCGACGCCGTATCGGGAATTGGGCACCAGGAATGACATTTCGAGATAGGCGGGAACGGTTGCGAGGGTCTGGCCCCTGCTACCGTCCTTTTATTTTTTTTGCGGAAAGTGGCACAAGGTGATGAGCAGAAGGCTCAGAGGAGAAAATGTGAAAAGGCAGCAGGAATGGAAGGAGAGAAGGAGTAGCGCTGCAGATGGCTGCTGAAAGGCAAATTCTCATTGTGCCGCACGCATATTTAGCGGCGCATTTTTTTTTAAATGGCGCCATGCGTGCAAAGTCAGACAAGCTCGTCATATTTGCGATTGCACTCCGCTGAAATAGGTAGCCAACCCAAAAATGTTTTATTTACAAGTATGTTCTATGCGGTCCCACTAGTCTAAACACGGTACTCGGATTCATATTTCATTTTATGAATATGAATTAAGCAGCAAAATCCACCGCTTTTGATCCAGCTTAGGGGCGGCCATTGCCAAACACGCACACAACCAAACGTGGTCTCCCAGGCGGGGAAGCGAACTCACCCCACCAACCGGCACTGTAGGCAAGTTGACGGTTCCACTCCCCCACCCAGAGCCCTATAGGGGCAGCCATTTTGCCACTTGCTGTGGCCTGAAAATGACATAACAGTTGCTCAGGGTATTGACCAATCACGGCTCAGCTCAGCTTAGGTGAGCCATGATTGGTCGTTGACTGAGGCCCGATGTTAGTTTTGGTGTCTGTGCTGCAACAGTTTGCTTGAAAATTATTTTGTCAAAAATATTTTGTATTCAAAATTGGACCCCGACTATTGCTGGGGGACTGGAACTGGACCAGCCTGTGAATGGCAAAAATCCGCATAGAATTGTTGCCCATTGTTAGAATTTTAAAATGTTTTTTTTTTTTTAAATACGCCCACAAAATTCTTTAAAAGATGCAGAACATTCGCTATGTGTATTCCCAGTAAAATGGGTGGATTTACTCAACCTATCATTATAAAAAAAAATTTTTTTTTAAATGCGTTAAAATGCGTTAATTATTAATTCACCACTTGATGGCAATACATTCTACACACTGTCTCTTTAAATACCTTAAAAAATTATTTGCGAAATAAACCACTTCTACGTGCAATTTACCCATTTTTTTTTAAATTTAATTTAAAAGTATATTGTATATGTATATTAGTATTTATTATAGTTATATTTATTAAAATTAACTATTTTGCATACATCTTCACATTTTATATCACTAATACTAATAACAAATAATCATAAAATGGACCCTGTTCCATATATTATTAATTATATTTAAAGAATTAAAAAAAAAACATAGCCAATAAACCACAGATTAACATTTTACATTTATTAAACGTTTCGATAAATAATTAAAAGACAATCAATCACAAATAACACAATATTAAAATAATGAATTATTTTGCATATTTTATGTACATACATCAGAACTTAAAATCTCATGCTAATCTATGCCAGGGATGGGCGAGCGATGGCTGATGCCTGGCTTATTTCAAGATATCGCAGCTTGTGACAGGAACTTGAAATGAGAAAATTTAAAGTTAGCTGTCATTGTTTTTTGGGGGGAAATTGTATGCATCAAAAGTAGCTACTACATACAGTATCAGTAGTGACTACTCAAGTTGAGTACTCATAGTTCATACTTGTATTGGGCTGAAGAAAAAAGTGGTTGTCGAACATCCGTGATCTATCCAAATAGAAACAAAATAAAAATACAGAACTTGATGCGGTTGTTGTGGCTTGATGCATACAATAGCTTTCGACACAAATTGGTCATTGTGTGACAAATCTCAAGCTGTGGCTGAATGCGAGCACGTAGCGGCGTGAATTTCCTTCTTTTCCCTCCTCATGCGTACGTTGAAGGTCTGAATGTCAGCGGCAGTGTCAGTTCAGGCGGAGTTCAGCGCCGCTTTCCCGAGGCGCCTTGTGTGATGTGGGCCTCGTTAAAGCCTATTTGGCTCGGGATCAGCGCCGGCGCTCCAGCCCGGGATGGCGAGCGGGGGACCCGCAGAGACGCGTCCAATTTCTCCTCTCTTATTGGGCCTGATGGATCCAAAGTGGCACGGCGGCCAAGCCGGGAGAAGGCGAATGGTGAGGCATGCACGCCCACTTCCTTTCCCCGCAATTTCCTGCACCCGTGTCCATTAGGGCGCTGATTGTCAACTGCAGGGTCGGGACCCGTTTTCTTGTTTTTTTTCTTTGTGATTTGCTGTCTCGGGTAGAACAACAGTTGCTTTCAGGGAGTTTCTGCCACATAGTGTACGTGGACATGGAGAGGGCTCTGGCAAGGTGACCTCAGAGCGATGATGTAACGTTTTCCTTGCAGATTCCGTGCCCCCCCGCCCACTTCTCTCCACCCCCGTGTGGCTTTCCCTCCTCCCCTGCGGCTGAGATGAGGCTCTCTGGTTTGTAATTAGTGTCGTATGAGGCAGCCTCATTCTGCCAGGCTGATAGCATCAAAGCCGCCAGGTGTCATCCAGGGCGTCGACAACATTCAGGTCGGTTTTCCTGGTCGCTAAAGACCATTTCATAATGTTTGGAAACAAGATGCGCCGGGCTACTTCCGGTGGGGCAGACACTGATTGAGTACCACAGACTCGACGGTATAACTGAAAAATACGATAAAATTTTGTTGTGCGTTGGTTTGGTGTTTTCCCTTTAAAAAATCAAATTCAGTGAAACCTGTTTGTGTTGAGGACAAATTGAACATATGTCAAAAATAGTTTTAAGATTGAAATTAGATACAGTCTAAAATGTTCGGGTGTGTCTTTGTGTCATTTAGCAAAGTGTAAAAGCTAGCATGTTAGCTGACGTCAGTTCTACAGCGCGCTATCCATCTCGCCATCAATAACAATAGAAAGGACAAATATTTTGCCAGTCCCTCCCATTTTCCATGATGTGTACTCAAAGGTACAAGATGTATATTAAGATTAGGGATGCAAAAAAAAAAGAAAAAAAAAAGATTTGAATCGGATCATTTGTTTTGCAAATTGATTTGTTCCACTTCATATATTTATATCAAGATATGTACCAAAACATATTTTATTGGAGAAAAATATCTGTAGGAAATGTCACATTTACAGAAATCTGAGAAGTTCATTCACATTATAAAATGACAACAAGAATCTTATTGCATCATTCCATCTGAAAATGAGCCGTTACTGTATCGAATCATGATTCCATACAATCGAACTGAATCGTTCCACTTTCAAATCTAGCCGTATCACACCCTTGTATCGAGATACATATCAAATCGCTTTTTATCAGAGAGATGCAACCTTTATTAAGATGTAATTAGACAAGGTGATTATTACGCAGGTGCGCTTTAGACTGCCCCATTAAAAGGCCACTCGATGAACACTTGTGTACACTACTGCGTTTATATTTTTGTTCATTTTCCATGACATCAACGTACCTGCTGACATATCAATTACGGCGGACATTCAATCGCCCTTGGAAGCAATTTTACTCATCGAACTGACATGAAATGCGTTTAAACTACGTCGTTGGAGAAGAACACTAAAAGCATAATTGAAGCCATTTCAGCTCAATCGTCTTCCTTTTAAGGATTTGTTTACTGCAATCAGAAATGGCTTGAAATTTTTCCACCCGAAGTACGTGTGAAGGTCTATAAGTGAAAAGGAAATTGGGATGGAGCAAAAACTGAAAGCCAAGGGGTGTCTGCGCTTTCCCCACCTGATGTACAATGAGAACATCCATCATCGCACCCCCCCCCGCCACCCACCGTGGCCGACTCCTGAACATGCGCTCCGTTCACAGTCAATTCTGCGTAATAAGCAATTGTGCTGCCGTGTTTTTTTTTTTATCTGCTACACACACACTTGCACAGTGGGGTTACCGACAACATTTGCTGGCTCCAGCAGTGATGCTGCCGAGTAAAGTATCTGCAACTAAGGTGGACCCCAGGGGGCCGCCCCACCCCCAACTAATACACCACTGGTATGAAAACGACATTCAAGATATCAGCAACTTTGTATCGACTGGGAGGAAGTTGTTATAGCAGAGTTTAACCTAGGATGATAGTTGCCTGGTAACAATCTGCAGTATGGCACCGCGCCACCAGGTGGCAACTCCTTGTTTTTGTTATGCCTATGCAGCACTTTTCCATTTTTGTCGTCAGTGTATTTGATGCCGTGGACTTGCGCGCTTAATCGTGACACGTGGTGGCTACTTTTTCCAATTAATAAAATAAACCTGTGGCCTTCCAGTCCCCCCCTTTTTTTTTTGCTCTCCATTTTTTTTACTTGCTATCCAGCGGCGCCGGCCATGGCTGATCATCCACCGCGCGTTACAGTCTTTACTTTGGATTTAGATTACAAAAGTATGTGCGATACACAACGATATCTGTGTGATGGAATGCTACCATCAAAACTGGGAAGTGCTGAAACACATCAGACAGTGACAAATAACAATATTTTCCAAATGTATCATAATGTGTCAATCGGAAGACAACAACGTACCGTAAATCATCTGGAAGCTTTTTATTTTGAATGTTGTAAAACGAGGTTGAAATGAAATTAAAGTGTTTTGGAATCTTACTTGGTGGTAGTTTACAGTTTATACTATTCATATCAGCAATTAGAAACGTTTCTTCCTGAGAAGGGGGCACTTTACGTAAGGCAAAATTGGATTTGAAATATCAATCATAATGTGAATAGAGCGGCACGGTGGGTGACTGGTTAGCACGGTTGCTTCCCAGTACTGAGGACTCGGGTTCGAGTCCAGGCTCCGGCCTTCCTGGGTGGAGTTTGCATGTTCTCCCGTGCCTGCATGGGTCTTTTCCGGGTACTCCGGTCTCCTCCCATATTCCAAAGACATGCATGGCAGGTTAATTGGGTGCTCCGAATTTTTTCCTAGGTGTGCTTGTGAGTGTGGATGGTTGTTCGTCTCTGTGTGCCCTGCGGTTGGCTGGTGACCAATTCAGGGTGTACCCCGCCTACTGGCCAAAGCCAGCTGAGATAGGCTCCAGCACCCCCCGCGATACTTGTGAGGAATAAGCGGTCAAGAAAATGGATGGATGGATGTGAATAGAAATACACATCCCGTCCATAACAGGCAAACATTCTGGTCACCTGGCTGAATTTTGTTGCCGGGCAGTGGCGAAGGTCGCCGAGGTAATTAAATTACGGCAACCACCACGGGGGTACTCGTAATTACTTGCTTCCCAAATCCGACCTAATCCCCCACCTCTCCAGTCTCCGGGAACAGACTCGGCTTCCCGAGGCGTCAGCGCTCGCCTCGCTACATTTTCGGATGTTGCAAGGATTGGCTAAGCGCTCGGTTCCCATCAAAAAAAAAGGAAACTTTTTGGCCTGAGACGCAAGCCAAACATCTGCGGGATATCATCGGCGTTGGCGAATGTTGCTGACCCGAGCAGGTGTTGGCGTGTGCATGTTGGTGTGTGAAATCTGGCGGCGGGTGTTGGCTGAAAAGGCGCACCTGTGCCCACTGAAAAGACGCCTCTGAATACTTCCATATTTCAACAGCCACTTATCCAGCGGCGAGCCTGTCAACCATTGGCGGCGGCAACGGCGGCTTCCTGTCAGAGAGGGTGGAAGCGGGGGAGGCAGCAATTGAAGGAACAAATGGAGAATATATTTCCGTCAATCATTTCACGCCTATTTCTGTCCCCGTCTCTTGGAAGCTTGCGGAAAGGGACCAAATACCGTGGAGGGTTCCAGGATTTGAGATCGAAAGCAAATCATTCCCAGAAATGGTAACAGCCAAGCCTGGCTTTCGTTTCTAAGCAAAGTCTGCCAAAGAGCTTCATCTTTCTTTTTTTTTCAACATGTCTGTCAGCAACTTTAGCCTGGTAGCTTCAGTCATCAAATAAACCTACCGCATGTAATGTTAGCCATGTGGCTTCAGTTTTTGAGCAGCTCGTCTTGTAGCTTAGTTGTGCGTAAAACAAAAGTAGTTTTTGTCATACAGTAAACCCGTTAGCCAAGTATCTTCGGTTATATAGTAAACTTGAGGCTCGAGTTTCTGAGCAAAGTTAAAGATAGCAAAGTAGCTTCATTTTCTGACATCAGCTTAGTAGTATTCAAGTTGAGGTTAAGTTCATGAAGAAACATGAGTTTTTGAACAAAGGTTGCCTTGTAGCTTCAGTCCTTATAGTACATTTAAGTTATGTCACTCAAGCAGCTTCAATTTCTGTCTGAGCTAAGTTAGCCTGCTAGCATCAGTGATAGAATGAAGTTCAATTAGAAAAGTCCTTTCAGTTTATAGAACGATTTGATACAGGAGCTTCAGTTGTAAATTTACTCTTGTGGTGGCAGGTGTTTTGTAAGAACCTGAGTTAAAGTTAACCCCTTAAAGGTGGATTCAATGATGCAGCCACAAAAATATCCTTGAACCCACCTTTAACTTCAGTTTCTGAGCAAAGTTAGCCAGTAGTGTTGCTGATAAATTTTAGTTAAAGTTAACTTCATAGTGTAGTTATTTACTTTTACTATTTACTTTTTCACAATTAAACACCGGGACGCTATAGTTTCACTGAAAATCAACTATGCAATACATTCTCACCAATTTTAATCGCTAGTCAATCGTTGTTTGTGCGGAAGACTGATTTCATGTGCTGAATTGAATCCTATTGTGTTATTATTTTAGCTCATGCTAAATGCCATTTTTTTTAGGCTCAAAACTGACACGGTCCTGGTCAATCCAGGATATCTGGTCACCCTACATGTACTAAAAATCAGTGTACTCTCTCCACAATGCTAATTCTTCTGCTAAATCTGACAGTGGACTCATCTCATTTCGCAACCTTCATTTAGATGTAATTTTGTTGGCCTGTTACAAAACAATAAATACATATTAGGTATGATTAAAAGTTTGCTGGCGAAGTCTTGCTTAGAGGTGGTCCTAAATGTTTTTGTGTTCCATTTAGCTGGTAGCTTAGCAACAAGCATAAATGCTAACTACTATGAGACACCTGAGGGAGCGCATTTGAATCTTTGTGAAAGGAAACCTGTCATCCACACAAGAAAGACTTTGGAGAAAAAAGCCGAAGGAAAATGGCACTCGCTGGCGGTCCAACAAAAAGCTGTAAATGTCAGCGCGGTGGAGGCGTCGGACGCTCCTGAGCGCCGCTCGTCCGCTGATGGAGGAGATGTGAAGCTGGCCAGCTTCCGAAAGTAGACGTTAGTGCATGAAATCATGGCGCCATTATGGATAATCGCGCTGCCATTTTGCAATCGTTCGATAAGTGCACCACAATTCTGTACACAATCGAGCAGACTTACAACAAAATGGCACCAAAAAAACTAACATGATCACTTTTCTTTTAACAATGTGATTTTAAAAGGTGATCAGATTTTCAAAGTTAAAACTGGGATGCTACGATTTAGCTGAAATTCAAATATACAAAAAAATTATCCAAATAATGCGCTGAACTCTTTTCGTCGACGGGGGCCTTACATTAGTTAATGCTAAATGCTATCTTGGTTAAAGCGCTAAACAAGGCAACAGACTCACCATTGTTCAACCTTTTTTATCAGTACTGGCAGCTATTGGAAACTGGTTTATCTCGCGCTAAACTGACTTCTTCTAACATCTTTGTCGCTTTTTATCTGAAAAAAATAAATATAGATATTAATTCCTTACAGGCTGTAGCTTAGCTTAGCTTTGTTTACGGGATAGTTAGATCCCGTTGCAATTAGTTGTGAGCGTTTTCCACATTTGCTTAAGCAATATTATGCTGAGTTTTATTTACCCTGACATGTCTGCACATATGCAAACCTTCCCCAGATCCGCTCGTGCATTTTTTTCCCCCCCTTCCGCCGTATCGGACGCGCATCTACCTGACACATTCAATTACCCACGATGGACACTGCTGCCATTTTCTATGCTGATAATCTGCCCGGCAACACAGACATTGTAGAGACCCACAATTAGAATTTATTCTTATAAATCCATCCACTTTTCTGTACCGCTTACTCCTCACAAGGTTCACGTGAGTGCTGGAGCCTATCCCAGCTGGCTTCGGGCAGTAGGCGGGGTACACCCTGAACTGGTTGCCAACCAATTACAGGGCATTTATTCTCATAAATCAATTTTAAAAATATGTCTTGACTTTTGGAGGCGAACCCTGCATCAGTAGCTTCAAGTTTTGAGAACCAGTGAACGAAAATTGGCTCGAAAAGGATCAGCAATTGTTGGCTACAATTCACATATTGTTTACATGTTGAAATATAGTGCAATAACATTTTTTTTTCCTAACATAATAAATAATTGTGAGCAATAATCTTGAGTACAATTTCAATCAAAAATCGTGAAGCCCTATAACATCCGATCTTTTTTATATCACAAAAACCACAACAGGGGTGTGTAGACTTTTCAGATTCCCTATAACAGTGTTTTAAAGCCGTATTAATTATAGAACCTATTCATGACTGCACCTAAAGTGGACATAATCACCACCTGCAGGGTCTCCATCATTAAAGCCATATATGGTCATAGATTCTTTAAGGGACGCCTGTATACTCTGGGAATGCCCTTGACGAGGTTTCGTGAGATATGGATGCGTTCGGAGGGACGGGGGGCTCTACACAGCATCATATTCACACACACAAACACAGTGATTGTTGTTTTCACAGTGCAGAGGGTGCGAGTGGGTGGGAGAAAATGTCAGAAAATAGCCAGCGTGGGGATGCAGTGGGGGGGAATATGTGCATTTCGTCTGACAGTAGAGGAAGAGAGCCAGCGTGTGTAAGCTTGTGCGGGGGGCTTGAGTAGGTGGGCGGGAAGAGAGGAGCGAGTGGCACGGACAGAGAGAGAGAAAGAGAGAGAGAGGAAGACGAGCGAGGCAGTCGCTCGCTGGCCGGATGCACAAGTGTGCCATTGGGAGAGTCGTCGTCGTCGTCGTTTCCTGAGTGCTTTTCATTTCTTTGATTTTGCTTTCATTTGCATACAGCGGCGCTTCGCAACTTGACACCCCCGTCCCCCACCAAGACACGACCCCCACCGATTCCTGGGATTGGGAACAAGACCGTCAGCCAGCCAGCGCTCCTGGGAAGACGAGACTGCTGCCAGGTAGGACTCTATGTGCCGCGCGCACACGCGCACGCGAGGTCGTGAGTGTTGGAAATTGTAGGAGGCGGTGGCACGCACGCACGCACGCACGCACATGAGCGAGCGAGCCAGCACGGTGACAGGTGTCAGATTGGGAATGACGGGATTACTGGAAAGGAGAAAATCCCCAAATGAGCTTTTTGGGTATGTGTGGTAAACTGGAGAGCACTTTCACACGCTCACTTTTTGACGTTTGCCCGCCACCGGATGTTCACACGCATTCTCACGCCAAACAACTCGTTAAATCGTTTCTTCTTCATCCTATAGATGAAAATGGAGTCATTTGAATGGTGGCGATATCACAGCATATCATAGCAAACACCACATGCCATGCAATTTGGCCCCACCCCTCTGGGGTCACATGATTGTAGTCTCGCCTTTCATCTTTTTCCAACAATTCTTAAGACGAAAAAGTTCCTACGTTGAAAAAAAAAAAGTGAAATTTAAACTGGAATACAATTTATATCAAGCATATCACAGCAAGCACAAAATGCCATGAAAATTCATTTTCCGACCTTGACACAACCTTGGGAGGTATTTGAGAATGTAGTCTGTCACAATTTATAATTTTTGTGATTTTTATTATTTTTTTTACTGTAGTTTTGTGCAATATTTGTTAGTTTTTCCTAAAATCGGTTAGCTAATGTAAAAAAAAGTATTTTATTTACATTAAATAACTGTTAATCGATTTATTGCAAAATAACTAATTGTAGTAGATTGCAGTATTTAAAAAAATGTTAAATACAAATTTGAAATACTTTTGTTATTGTTTAATTTTTAAAATTATTTTACTTGCATAAGCAAATAATTTTATTTATTTATTTATTTATTTATTTATTTATTTATTTATCTATTTATACCCAACATCAGCACAAGGGCCATCTCCGCCTTGTCTGTCAGGCGGTTGCTCCGATTGGCTGATTGCTCAAGTATGTGGACGTGCAGCCTGTTTACCATTTTCAGGACCCCGGACAGCGCACAAGTGCCTTTTATGGAGGAGTCCTCTTGTGCAGTCATTACATAATGATGCCATATTTGATTATTTACTATAGGCATGAGTCACACACGCACGCACACGCACGCACGCGATCACAATCAGGCAGCTTAAAGGACACCAGCGTGTGTTGATTTGGTGTCATAATGTTTCTTAATTAGATGCTTAGGTTTTTTTTGTTTGGTTTTTTTTTTCACATCATTCACATAAAATGGTGTACCTAATGAATTAAGTGGATTCATTTATTGAAAGCAAACGCGGCCCCTGAGACCCTCGGTGACCCTCTCCAGTGTTTATATACACACGCATACAATCACACATACACAAACACACACAAATATGCAAACATGCTCTCAGCCTGACATTGATTGTGTGCAGCAACACACGCACACACGCACGCGTACACGCACACAGAGCCTGACACAAACAATAATGTCTTGCCCCCCGCCCTCACTTATCATCATCATCGGACAGCCCCCCCACCCTACACATGCCACCTAATTGAGGCAACTAATAACCAGCCTGGGTCATTTGTAGTCTATGTAGCCATTAGCATAATTGAACGGGCACGAGACTGAAGTGGCGTAAGATGTGTTAATAATGCGTCCGGGCGTCTCGGCTGAATTGCTGTTGATTTCATAGAGCTTGAGCGCGTTTCTGGATGTCAAAGTTGCGCATCGGTCACCACGGCAGACGGCAGCGTGTCGCCCGGTACGCTGCCACCCGCTGGTCAGCACTTGTAAGTGCAAAGAAACGAGATGGAAGGACACACTAGCGTTCATTGTAGTGACGCATCGATGCAATACTTTGTTATTGGTTTCATCGTTATGCATCAGTCACTACAGTAGACGCTCGTGTGTCATCCTGGTTTTGAGGCTTTGTGGCATTTACAACAGCTAACTACTACACTAGTACTTCGCCAGCTACTAGTTAGCCTTACCAAATTCTGGTTAGTTTACTGTTACAAGCTGTTTCAGTCACAGTTTTGTAACCCTTTAACGCAAACTTAGTGAAGACTTTTGAGCGCCCGTATCTTTAGATGTACACTGTAAAAAAAAAAAAAAAAAAAAAAAAAAAAAAATCTGTTGTTTTCACGGCGAAAAACCGGCAGCTGTGGTTACCAGGGAAATTCAGTAAAAAATACAGTGGGAAAATGTAAACAACTTTACGGAACAACGAGTTTATTTTACGGGTATAGAATGTACAATAAACAGAAACTACTGCTGAATTTGACTGGGATTCAAAGTACGATAAACAGAATGCATGTAAATATTACAGAACAACATAGTATAAAAGCAGCATGTGCTTGGAAAATGGTACTTCATTTTATAGCGCTTTACTACCTTACAAGGCCCTCAAAGGGCTTTGCGTTGTAATTATTCATTTCACAGCATCAGAAACAACTGGACGTAGATAACCTTGCTCATTGATCTTTAACGCCGTCACACTGCACTGGGATCAAACCAGCAACCTCAGGGGTATAAGTCGGCCACTCTACCACTAACTCATGCTAACCTGTTGTTGTTAAGCCGTCAGTAGATGATGATGTTGAATCTACATGTTTAAAAGGCAAGTTCTGTAAGGTTGTATTTGACCAGTATTTTTTTTTTTTTATTTGTATTTTTTTACAGTTATTCTGGTAACCACAGCTTCCAGCTTTTGTTTTGTTTTTTTACACATGGTTTTACCGTACAGTAAAGTTTTATTTTTTTTAATGTTTGTTTTTACGGAACAAAACCTGGAAGCTGCGGTTACCAGATAACTCTGTAAAACAAAAAAAAAGGTGCAAATACAACCTTACAGAACTTGTAGCCTTTTTAAACTTGTAGATTCAACAGTCATTTACTGACAGCTTAAGAAAAACAGGTTAGCATGGGTTAGTGGTCGAGTGGTCGGCTTGCACCCGGTGGTTCGATCCCAGCGCAGTGTGATGGTTTTAAACAGCCATGAGCAAGGTAATCTAAGTGCAATTGTTTCTGATGCTGTGAAATGAGTACCGGTAATTAAAACGCAAAGCACTTTGAGGGTGCAAGAACATGCTGCTTTTATACTATGTTGTTCTGTAAAATTTACATGCAGATTCTGTTTATTGTACATTGAATACCAGTACAATTCAGCAGCAGTTACTGCTTACTGTACATTCAAGTAAATAAGTAAAATAAACTAGTTGTTCTGTAAAGTTGTTTACATTTCACCACTGTATTTCTTACAGAATTTCCCTGGTAACCACACCTGCCGGTTTTTCCCCGTAAAAACAACAAATTTTTTTAGTGTAAGTTTGTAGTATACTGCCCCCCGGTGGCCAAGGCACACACACACACACACACACACACGAAGGAGCAGCACAACTACCATTGAATGGGAGTACAATATTATAGTGCTATTTTACTTAAAAAGACTTTTTCTTTTTTTCTTTTTTTTTTTTTTAATTGGGGGTGGGGAGGTCTAGAATGGATTAATTACATTTTCATTCATTTCAATGAGGAATGATAATGGTATTAAATGTTGAGTCAGTGGCTGTGTCCGAATGTGCACCCTACTGAGCATTGTAACAGTTACGGTGGTCACGTGATATGTGGCGAGGAGAAAATAATGAGCTGGCTGTCCGGATCGCCAAACAGAATGAGGGCACTGAATATTAGGCCACTATATAGTGCGAGGCTATGTAGTGAATGAGTGGTTAGGGAATAAGGGTGGACATTCGGACAAAGCTTTTGTATGCTAACTGCGCCTGCGTCAGGTGCTCGCACCATCTGCAGGTTAGCAGCAATTAAAAGATCCGTCATGCCAAGAGGCTATCGAGAGAGGAATTGCCGGAGTACGTCGGGTTATCGTCACATCTTTTCTTTTTTTCCTCTTCCGCTCTCTCCAAACTCCAAATGGAGGCTAATCGCCCATCTCGGACGAGCGCCTTTATCCGCCCGGGAACAGATCCCATTACAGATGCGTCCTGCGCCGGGTTTGCGCTCTCTTTGTGGAACGGCGTGTGCATAAAACTCAGCCGTCCTCGCCTCGCCATGTAGTCGTGACTGCAATTTGGCAACGGAACGTTCCGGGTGAAAGGATCAGGAATTTTCCTGTCAGAATGAGAATGAGATTAATCAACATCCTGTCATACTGCCGCCTTAAAAATGAAATCCATGTGCCAGATTCACGTGTGTTTAATCAAATCGCACTCTATCATGTGTTACTGTATACAAACATGCAGCAACGACATAATTAAAGAGAATGTCAAGAAATTGAACAATTATTGACACATTTTTAGCTTCACTTCAGTGGAAATTGTGCTGTTCCTTCTGTTCCCTGGTCACCTGGGGGCATTATAATACAATATAGTAATATACATGACAGAAACAATCAGTAAGAATTGTTTGATAAGCGACAGTAATGTTAGTCGTCGTTCGCAGAAATAAAGAACATATGCCTGTGAGAATTGTTCTGTTACTTTTCGATGTGCTTTTCGTCTCTGTTGATAGTTTGAACCCGTGAAGTCAAATTTTCCGGGTGAGCACATGAGGATTGTGCTTTAAACATGGCGCTGATGTTCACTAAACAGCTGTAAATTAACTTCCTGTCAGTCCGCGACCGTAAAAACATCAGCGGACGTACCCTCGGTCGCCATTAACCTCCTACACAGAAAACCCAAACCTCGTACCCCTCCTCATTTTTTTTCCTCTGTAGAAACAAATTACCCAGGATGCACCTGGGGAAGATTGCGGCGAGCGTGCAGACGGATTACGGCGGCAAGAGTCTGGCATTCACTTGATACACGACTGTACACTAATGGACTGTTTTGAGGCACCCTTCTCTTTGTGTGTATGTGGGTGTGGCGCACGGGTCAACACTATAAATCACTTGTGCCGGATTCATACAGCTTTGATTCTTTCTTTTTTTTTTTTCTGCATCCAGCGCAACAAGTATAGAGTTACTTGACGATAAATCACTTTGAAGATATTGTGCTGGATTCATTTAACTTTCTTGTCTATTTTGCATCCGGCACGAGAGGTATGACGGGATTCATAGTGAGGTGTCCATGTTTTGTTAAAAAACACGCCCTTTTGGGATGATGTCATACACTTTGTTGATATTGATTTTTATTTTGCATCCGGCACAAGAATGATGCCAAATACAAATGTTAGTTACATCAATCAACACGTACTGAGCAATTTATGATGTTGTGATGTGGCACCGCCAGAGGTAAAGTGTCACCTGGCTCTGAACTTATTGTGCTGGATTTGTGTTGTTTTTTTTCATCACATCCGGCACAACAAATCCCAAAGTGTATAGTTGTGTATAATGCTACACTACTGGCCAAATTAATGTGACCCTAATTTTATTTTGCATCCTGCACAATAATAATGTTTAGGGATGTTCGATACCACTTTTTTTCAGACCGATACCGATACTCAGACCCTCAGTACTCACCGATACCGATACCAATAGTACATTTTGACAAATAAAAAAAAAACCCACTAAAATATATTTTTAAACAAATATATTTCCTTTAATTTTGACAAAAAAAAACAAAAAAAACAGCACAGTCACTCTTCAATAGTCTTAACGCTCAAAATAAAACACAAAAATGCTCTTTTAGTTTAAGATTCACAATTTTGAAGTATTTCCAAATCGGTGAAGTTTTGGTGAAAAACTGCTGCAAGCTAGCGCCAGTTACAGGCAAGGAGGACTCAATTAACGTCTTCCCCCTCTGCCATAGCTCGCTTGTACTCGTCTGCGTCACGAGTACTCGAGTACTTGAAAAAAGGCTGGTATCGGCCCAATACCGATATCTGGTATCGGTACTCGCCCATCCCTAATAATGTTAAATGTTAAATTAAAATCAAAGTACTGTGCAATTTACCGTTTATTACTAGCAGCCGAAGTGTCAACTCACTCTGACTCTGCACTTGTTGTGCAGGATTCATTTAACATTTGTATTTTTACCACATCCAACACAACAAGCATTGAATGATTCATAGTGAGATAGCGTTTCCACTATATGTGAATCAGTCGATACTTCTTCTGCCAGATTAATCTAAGGCTGATTATTTTTTATTTTTTTGCATCCGGCACAACAATTACATTTACTCTTTGGGGTAACAAATTGCACATCCCAAGAAGTTATGTGAGTTAGCATAACCTGCAGTGTCTCGTTTCTTCTTTGCTTACTTAAACGAGCGTTTTGTCCACCCCCTTAGAGTTGAGTCTGAATGTTATTATTTAATGAGGTGGGCATTTGAATCATTGCATTTAATTCGAAAAGTTGCTTCAAAGGGAAATTTAGAGCACATTGAGTGTTGTTTGTAATCAGCAAATTATCATATTTGGTGCAAAACAAAGCAAGAGGGCAATCGTGGCGTCCCATGTGTGTTTCTTTGGAATCATGCAAGAATTCAAGCATCCTCGTTCATTTTCTCCCCCAATTTTGCCTCCTTAAGAGGACAGTAATTATAAAAGCCGCTTTCTTGGATGCCGCATTTCCCAGAAAGCAATTATCTACTCCATGCAGAAAAGAGCTTCAGCGTGCACAATTTGCTTTGGAGGGTCCAGCAGGTTGCCGGATAATTGAATATGCTTGACAATTACTGCCGTGCACACAAACACACAAAGGTGAGCGTTGGTCGTGTCACTCAAATGACTGCGCAAGAAAACGACACCTTTTTAGTTTTCGACGGCGTCTGACCTCAGGTGCTCTCCCGAGCGTCAATCACGGCATGGATCTTGAGTGACGTACCGTCACCGCTAGCCATACTTTGCACTTTGCTTTCGTGCGTGCTAACTTTTTGTGTTTGGGTGGTTTGTGTGTTCAGATGTTATCGTGTGCGGGTAACCTGAGAGGGACGACTCACTCCTTCCTTGTCAGGTGATTTTTAACCGGATCAATCGCAACATTGATCCTCTTTAACAGCGTCGACAAACGTCTTTGAGCTTTCACGTGGTGAAGGACAATGGAGGCGTTTGGTTACGGGACACCTAACAAGATGGTACTTGCTGTACTGGATTCATGTAACTTTATTTTTATTTGACACAAATTGTACAGAGTAATTTATAGCATCACCTTGCTATGAATCACTCCGTATTTGTTGTAGCAGATTTACGTTATTTTGCATCCGGCACAACAAATAAAAAACATTGGTCTCAATTACATTTTACTTTTTGTGATAGATGAAAAAAAAATGTAAACAAAAAAAAAATAAATAAATTATATCTTACATAAATCAGCCACAAGTACAGAGTGATTTATATAAATATATTAAACACACACTTGTACTTGTGCAAGATTATGGGCATGTGCCGGATTCAAAATAAAAATCAAAGTTATGAGGCTCATTCATGTATCTTTTTTTGTTTTTTTCTTTTGCGTTCGACTGAACAAGATCTGAAATTTTACGTCCTGGTCCTGGATAGAATTCATTTTCTGTTGTGGTGCTGGATTTACGTAGCTCCGATTTTTATTTTGCATCTGGCTCAACAGGTACATAATTTGTCGCAACAAATGCAGAGTTGATCGGTAGAAAAGTGAAGTTTTGCCTCGCTGCATGTTTTCAAGTCAGTCTGTACTCGTGCCACATTCATGTAACTTGTATTTTATTAGATTTTTTTTTTGCATGCGGAAAAATCCAGCACATCAAGTACAGAGTGATTTCTACCAGGATGACACCTCACCTCACGATATATCACTCTGTGTTTGCTATGCTAGATTCATGTAACTTAGATTTTTATTTCACATCCAACACATCGAGTACAGAGTGATTCACAGTCGGCGAGGTAACGCGTCATCTTGCTATCATTCAGTCAGTTCTTATTGTGCCGGATTGATGCAACCTTGAATTTTATTCGCAAAAGCAGACAGAAGAAAACAAATGAGAATGGCGTCCGCTGCTGAATTTTCACACTAATTCCCAACGTTCGCGCACACGTGCGAGATAGATGGCTTATGCGTGTGCGTGTGCCATCCTTGGTTTCCATGACGACCGTGATCCCTGTATGATAATGGGATTCCCGCCGTAGCCGTGAAAACGCTCATCCCCACTTGCGGAATCGTGCGGTCGAGCTTTACTCTGTGTACTTAATCAAGTGGCTGTTGTGGATTTTTTGGTTGCACCTCGAATGTTTTTATCCAGAAGATGAATTATTCTGTGTTTTGTTTTTCTTTAGTGTATCATGACTTTGTGTGGGTTTTTATTTTATTTTTTTTATTTATTTTTTTTTGGTATTTTTGTTGTTCAAGGGAGCCAAGGCCAGACTGAGCACATTCATCTCTCGGCCAGGAAAAAGCGTGACAACTATAGATCCGGCTCTCCTTTTGCACAAGACAAATAACCTCATTACCCAACAGGAGCATTCAAAAAAGGATCATGTCGAGAAAAGTGCCTCGGGAGAGAGCGCACGCAGACTTGCTGCTTTTATTTTTTGATTCTCCTTTCACCCACAAGACAAAGTGTTGCGCTCATCTAGCAGTTTTTTTTGTTTTTTTTTACACAGATTGGCTGCTAGGATGCATTTGTTTCACCTCAATGGCCGTCTTTTTCCACAATAGCCTGCAGGTCTGATTTGTGAGCGCAGGAACCAAATGTTCCCTCCGGTGAAAAATTAGAGTCCCCGTGCATAATTACAGAATCGAGCTGGGATGCCCCGTGGCCGTTTCTGTACTGAAAATGCCGCTGCACATTTGCCAAAGCTGTCAATTAATATTCATCTATATTCATTAGTGACAGGGAGGCATTGTAACAAGCCATTGCTTTTTATGAAAAACAATATATGATTGCATCAGTGAAATGGAAGGTCTAGTCTTAATTGTGTTTTACGCAACATATTTGAAAATGTCAGTATCAGTACTGATACAAGTATCAGCGATACCAGCTATACAAATAGTGAAAATCCACGTACTGAAATGCATTGGTGGGGGGTGGGGGGGGATGTATCGTTTTGTTTCTTTCAAACCCCCAAATAAAAAAAAAATAAAAATAAAATAAATAAAAAAAAAAAAAACACTGACCAACATGAAATACACGTTTCACAAAAAGCAGTCAGAAATTGAAAAAACAAACAAAAAACAAAAAAAACAACAACACTTTTTTGAAATCCACAAATACGTGAATCTGTGGGTGCTGAATCCGAGTATGCGCGGTTGACTGCATCGGTACCTATATCAATAACTATTACGATATCAATACGATACAAGCATCAATATGTTTGGAATTTTGAAATGGGAGGTCTAAATTGAAGCTTGTTTTTATTAAATGTGTCTTTTAAGTATGAGCATCAGTATCGGTGATACCAACCCTGTACTGGGACTTTGAAATGGTCCAGTGTTAAACCTTTCTTTACTCAATTTTCGTTTAGTATTGGTATCAGTATCAGTATTATCAGTATCAGTATGAAAGGCAGCATTGTTGATACAAGCTTCTATTTTATTCGCGCTTTGAAATGGTTGTCGATTGGTCATCACACTTAACAGTACTGATAGTTTCAGGGATATCAACCTCTTTTATATATTTTTAAGTACTTTTAGGACTTGGTATAGAGAGTTGTAGTGTTAATCCTCTGGTATTCACCAAGTTGTTGAAGTATCAGTATCATATCGGTCTCTGTGATATCAACCTATGTTTTACTTTGACTCCTCCTTTACTCAGCACATTTACAAGTATCGATACCCGTATTGATATCAGTATCATTGATATATTACTTGGACTTTTTTGTGACTCAACACCACCAGTGTGGATGTTATGGCCAGTGTTAGTTCACCATCCGCTCCCGCTATTTTCTCTCAATCGTTTGCGTCCCTTTTGTAAAAGCAGTGTGCATTGATTGGTCGCCGAACAAAAGCCTAATGAGGCACCGGCGTCCAATCACGATCCACACAGCCTGATTACTAACAGCGGCCCGTAATCGGCCAATCATAGCCTTTTCAGCTTTCTTTCCAGCCTGGTGCAGCAACTTGTCAAATTTCTCATCTGGACTTTTTATCCCCCGGGTGAGCTCTCTCGCACCCCCGTGCCCCCGCCCCTCTCTCCGCCCTTCTCTGTCCACCAGCCACCCACCTCTTCGCTGTCAACGTGTGACAGGAGGAAGCAGGAAGCTGCTGTTACTTTCCACTTTATCTATTTTTTTTTTCCTCCTCCACATCAGTCTAGAGTGTTTACACACAGCTCAAGGTCAAACTAGGGCACACACGCAAGCGTGCACACAAGCAAGCAGTCATTTGCATGAAAAAGCAATTTAGCAGATATTTTGGAGGAGGCAGTAGACATCTGGAGGGCACTGGGCTTTCTCCAATTAGACATAAATGAAAGGAAATGAAGGGTGGATTCAAGTTGGCTCGCAGGAACCCCCCCAGTTAAGTAGCAGCCAAGTCAAAGAAATCCAATCTTAGTCTGAAAATAGTCACCGAAAAATGATTTATATCATATTTTTGTATTCTTTCTTTCTCACCCGAAGATGTTGTAAGATGCATTTGATCTTAGTTTGTGTGGTAAATTTCGATTTATATCCAAGTCTAGTTACATCCATACTCACTCAATAGCAACTAATAGTGTATCACCACGCTCCACTCTGCTCCTTCTGGTTCCCATGGTGATGAGTTCATATCTAAAAAATGACACGTCTTTGCCCAACTTGACCACGGCGAGCACGGAGGCGACAGCCTAGCCTGAGGTGCACTTAAAGCCGGTGGAGAAGATCCACGTTGTAATACTCTCTCTGCCTCGGCTAAATGGAGACAAAGTGCTTGTCATTTCCTTCCTAACACCCTCTAATTCCTGTAAATGTCAGTAGCGCCGCTTTCACTCTCAGGTGTTTAAAAGGGGAAAAACACAATCATGGGCTTCAAAAACATGCATTTTGGACTTTTTTTGTGGTGCCGGATGTCATGAAAACCGGCATGCATCTTTAGTGTCACATGACGCAGGAAAATCAACAACAAACAATGTTGCAAAACACACACTTAGTCTGACATTTTTTTTTTGTCTGAAAGCATGTTTTAGGCCATTTCCAAGCGTGGTGCATGAACCAACGGCTCCTCAGGGATTCATCGGATTCCCATTGAATTTGGTATGGTCATACTCCACAGATGGGCGACACTAAATTGCAAAAATTATGAGTTTATGCTGTAGGATGTTGGTGAGTTTGATGTTTGAAACAGAAAATGTGTCCTTTGAGTGTTATAAAAGCATCAGACACAAAATCTGGCACATCTCTACAACATAGGGTTGCCAACTTTCTCATGCCGAAATAAGGGAGAGGTGCACGGCACGGTGTCATGGTGGTGTGAGCATGATGTGTGAAATCGGTGTATATTCTGATTAGATTCGAAATGCACAAAGTTTGTACATTCACTTTAATCCTTACTGCAGGCCATCATTATGTAACCTCATACAAAACCTCAAAGAAACCATAATTTGCCTCTTTACCTAAAAAACCTGTAGAAAAAAAAACCTGGACCTGTAGAGTGCAGTTTGCTGTGATAAGCGCCGATTGCCAGCAAGCTAAATTCTCGCAGTATTTGTTCATAAATAGTACGAGAATACATCTTGTATTGCTCCCACTGATATGTTCGCAGCCGACGTATTAAGATCGGCGTTTAGAGTGTAGGCGACATGAAGTTGTGACGAAACCAGGAAGTGCCTCTCTCTCTCTCTCTCTAGTTGCCTTTCTTAGCTTGCAAGATCTCCACATAACGTCACACCCAGCGACTCATTTTATTGGTTACGAGCAACTTCCTTGTCACTTGTCAACCTACGGGAGCTGCCGTGGTCCAAAAATGGCAAAGATGTCGTTTGCTGCATTTCGTGTAAGAATTGAGAATTATTTTACGGGACATAACAAGTTAGCCCAAAAAAATATGGGGCGTCCCGGATAATACGAGACAGTTGGCAACTCTACTTCAACATGACAGACTGCATGAGAACCTAACTTGTGAAACACACAGGTTGATTTAAAGGTACCATTTTCTGCTATTTATTTAGTTGAAACGCCATATTCTAAGGCCACCGCACTTGAACGTAAATTGTGAAAGTTGAGAGATTCCATCACACGGTGTGAACAGAGCTCGCCAGCAAAGTTTGCTGATTCGCCGTGAAACACAATCCTCTCATCGTTCGCCTCCGCAAGCTCCAATCGTGACTGCAGTTGCTATGTTGAAATATTTGGGTTACCTCAGCTGCACAAGAGAGCTCATTCTGCGTCCCATATGTGCACTGACGCAATGAGTCACCATCCCGGTTCATTTGCAGCCATTGATAAGAAATCTAAGCGCTATAATGGGATGTGCAGGCTGCCTCTGGCAATTAATGTTGGCCATAAATCATCAGTTTATCTCAGTCTTCCTGCAGACACTCTGTCCTGACCAGTAATGCTGATTAATTTTGTTTACGTATCAGGCCAGGTCCTCTCTGCTGACCTCAAAGCGTGCATGGGCTTACTTTTTGTTAGCAAAGCAAATATCCCGGCATGCTCTCTGATGTGGCATCATAATTGGCCTAATGATGGTGCAGGAGATGGTCCCACTCCGAGCACAATGTCGCCTGATTGTATAGTCCTTAGCGCTCGTCAGCGTTCCGTATGAAATCAGCGCTCCCTTGTAGCATTCCATAAAGATTGTAATTTACTTTCGATGCAATGAGAAGCCTTTTTTGCTGAGCTTATGAGACGATCCATCTTTATAATCACGGCCGGACAGCAGCAACTTTCTACCGGACGCACTTTTCCGGTATCCAATTGGCTTTAATCAATTCAGTTTCTATTTGCTGTTTTAAGGAAATATTGCCCTACATGCTTCAATGTAAAAGCAATTGATTATGATTATGGGTCACAATCACCAACTTAGTACCGAGAAGGTCGTGCAGTATTTCCTCCCAACTCAAGAACTTTGAGGTCTGGAGCCGCTAGAGAAGCTTGCCTAATGGTCCAATTTCAGCCGTGAAGCAGACTCCGTTCACAAGCACGGGTCGAGTCCTCTCAGGCCCGCTCACAGCAAAATGAGAGTAGATGGCGGAACTGCAAGGGCGCCTCAGCGGAGACTCCACATTACGGATGATCATGAAATGTTTGTATGCCCCGCTCGGCTCTGGAGGCCACACGTCGCACTTCAAGGTAGCCGACGATCCGTCGGCATTTGGGCCCCCTTCCAGATGATGAAGTCCCAACTATGTGAGGTTAGAAAACGGTTGGTGCTTCGGGGCTCGTGTTCCCTGCGATGTTCCTGCCTGTCAGAGGGCGCTGAAGATTTTCCGTTCACGCTCCGTCGGCCTCTTCCTGTCTTGTCTGTTCAGATACTATTTTGTCCAAACTGCTGTCCCGTTTGAGCCAAAAAAAGGCTCTTCTTTGGCATCCGCCCCCACCTCCTGCCAAAAATAAGCCCCGTCACATTGTCACCTGCCACGTTCTAAATTAGCACGTGTCTGCTCGTTCATTAATTAAAAGGCTCCGTTACGTTCCTCTCCCGGTAGCAATAAGATATTTGGACAAAAGCGAGGCTTTAAACCACCAAAAATAGTCAGCGGTATTTTATTCTGCCTGATTGAACTGTGAGGTCGGCTTAGAAAGTGTTGTTAATCTCCTCTTTGTGGATTGCTCACCCAGCTCAGTTTTGGATTGGGGGAAAGCAGCAGTTGGACAGGTTTTGCTAGTTATGGTTCCTTGATGTGCTGTCATCTGGAGGCGGCAAATAATTGGTCTCATAATTGCTCTCTTGGTTGTGTTTTGTGGTACCCTTGGATTCCATTTCAGAACCATGGTTAGGAGTTCGTAGTTAGCCTCTAAGATGGGTTAGTAACTTAGGTGTCATGTTGGGTTTAGGGCCATGATAAGGATTTTGCAGTTTCTCTTAAGAGTTCGGGGTTAGACTTTGTCCTCGTAATCTGACGCAGTTCATCCTGTCTCTATATGCAGCATTAAATCCTGTCACTGCGGGGTTTTTTCGGGATTAGTTTCCCCTGGCTGCTTCCTGCTGTCACGCATCCGGACGTAACGTGATATTGTCGCTATCTGTATTTTCATCAACAGACAGTGTTATCAAATGATTCAGCGGTCACCATTTTGCCCGAGACCAAAGACAAAAGGCTGTGCGTGTTTGTTAGTCGTCGCAACGTTTTAGTCATTGCGATCTGTCAGAGTGTGTTGGCGCAGCAAGTGAATGAGCAAACATCTCATTCCATTTCTTCACGCTTGCAGGAAGAAGGGGAGGACGGAATAATAAAAAATAGTGTTGACAGAGCGTCTGGATAAATGGAAGGCTCGGTACTCCCGCGCAGCCGTCACAGCTACCTTCCTTGGAATTAAGACGAGCGGCGAGATTGGACGTGGCTTCTGCGTTTCGGGGTGACGGGGCGGCACGTGTCAGAGGAAGTTATCTGCAAAGTGCGCCATGGGGAATTTGTGTCGACAAGATTGTGCGGCGCAGCTTCTCCGTAGGCAGAAATAGGAATAAATGTTGCGTAACAGAGACGGCGAGGCCAAAAAGTCACAACTTTGAGGAATGCAGCAAAGTGATACCTGAAAAACACAACGTACTTACTGACTTCTGTCCTAAAATATCCTTAATAAATCCTTGGTAGTCATCTGCATATTCACGGTTCACAATTCACCCATGCGTGTTTTTGGAGTCTATATTCACTGTCAACACTACATGTGTATGGCTTTGCCCTGCCGAAATCTAATCATCTGGAAACTATTTTTGTACAGACGTGTGGTATGTTTATGGTAGAGCAGCTGTACAAGTTCCCATACACTCATCATGGGCATGAACACTCGTCTGGTGACTAATTACTAAAAACCATACTTGACTCAAATAAACAGCCCCTCGTAGAGCTCATTTAGTTTAATAATGCCACCAAAATTCATCCAAGCGTAACTTGGACGACAACGGCGCCGCCGATTTGGCCGTCGCCAGCGGTGATAATGATCATGTTGGAGGCGGGAGGGTCTCTCTCCCATTGCCTCGGGCTTCCTCCGCAACAGATGTTTTGGGGCGGACGCTTGTAGTGGTGTTTTTCAGTAAATCTTATTTTTGAAATATGATTTTATTATCTGGCAGATCAGGGACCCCAGTTTGACAAGTGCTGCTTTATACGATTACAAAAGGAACTGGAGCAGTCCCTCCTGGAAAATAAGTCTCAACTGTAGGAGTCGCCGAATCTTTTTGTCCCACGTCGATGGCAAAAGCTCCATCTCTTTATCTCACCATCGCAGCTGCCTGCCGACCTGTATTATTCAGCAGCAATTTCGTCCCAATTTCACAGGCTGTCTCGATACGGTCGCCTCAGATCCAAATCGCCGCATTTGATGCCTCGTCGGTCCAGAAACGTCTCGGGTGGTATCCTGTATGCCTGTCGAACAAGCGCTATATGTGCCATAAAATCTGTCAGTTGTGAATATGTGGAGATGTGTTCAAAAGGATATCACAGTGCAATTCAAATCAACCGAGTTTTTTTTAAGGTCCAAAAACAATACACCCTAAAATGAACCGAGTAGTTTTCCTGACGTAGGATTTTCCAAGCCTGAACCTACAGAGAAATTGTTCTGACTAAACTTGACAAAGTGTTTCTATGGCCTGAACCTAACCCTTTTTTCCAATAAATAAACCCTAGTCTCCGTCAGCCCTAAACTTAACCAGTCATTCCCCAGGTAAAACCAAATTCAGTCTTTCTTCAGACTAAACTGGGTCCAGTCTGTCAGGCCGAAATCTTATCCAGCCTTGCTTATGATTAAATCTAACCATGTTGTTTTTTGGACCAAACCTAACAAAAAAAACTAGCCCATTCTTTGTTTTCCAAGGCAGAACCTAAACACATCTTTCTCTCAGGCCTCCAAGTCCATTTTCCTTTTCACTGAACCTAGTCTAGCACCAGTCAGCCCAAAACTTAACCCAGCATTTGTCCAGGCCTGAACCTTGACTAATCTTTCTTACAACTGAACCTACCCCAGACATTCTCCAGATAAATCTATCTCAGACTTTCTTGGTCCTAAACTTAATCAGTCTTCCTTTACGATTAAACTTGACTGCGTCTTTCTCAGGCTGAAACCTAACCCTGTCTTTCTTTCTAAGTAGATTTAACCTGGTCATTCTAGACAAACCTTTCCAAGTCTCTGTCATACCCAAGCTTTACACAGTCTTTTTTTTTTTTTTTTTTTTTTTTAAACACAACTAAACCTATCCTAGTCTGAAAATCACCAAGTCTTTCTTCTGATTAAATCTAAGCCAGTTTTTTTTCCAACTTTAAAACCTAGCTCACTGTATTTTTTTTTTTTTTTTTTTTTTTTTTTTGACTAAATCTAACCCAGTCTTTTTCCCAACACTAGCTTTTACGGTTCAAGCTGCTTCTATTTCGGCTTCTTCTAATTACGTAAAAAGACAAAAGTAGACTTGTAATCAAGTGTTTGGACAAAGTAAGAGTCTGCTGCTAATTGTGCATCAGTACGGCGATGCTGAGCGATAAACTGGCAATACCTGTTTATTTCAGTATCAGCCGCACGCTGTTATCTATCATGCTGACAGTGGTTTCAGTCCTGCTCTTCAAGCGGCGTCTATGATTTAAAAAGACTGTTGTGTTAAATGATAATGTCAGCCAGATCGGATGTGACAGCTCAGTCAAGTCCAAAGAAAAGAGCGTGTTATTTTTTTTCCATCTCGCTCGCTTGTCGGAGGAGGATGGGTACTCTGGCGGCGAAAACAAAGCTAGCGCGTCTAAACGACGACTTTGAAATGACTTTTGGAGCAAAGAGGAAAAACAACACATCATCAAAGCCGACTTTCTTTGTGTCACTGGTGTTTATACTGCGCCCCATTGTGCCGCCATCATCTAATCAGGGCGTTTATTTGCTGAAGGTGTTTGTCTCCTCGCCGCTCTCTCTGTGACTCCACCATCAGATTAGCAACTTGACGATGTGTTTGTGTGCTGCATTATGATCTTGGAATTGATTGTTGATGTGCTGCCATGTCAATCTCATCTGGCCCAAGGCCTTCTGAATCAGAGGTGTAAACTACATTAGCAATGGAAATGTTTCTTGAGCCAATTAGATTTCAAATTGAACCTCCACTCGATGACGTTAGCATTTTTTGTCCAGTCATTGGTGGTTCAGGGTAAAACTTGTTTCAGGAAAGCAAAACACGTTCGTAACGATTTGCCATGTCTCTCAAAAACTGTTCCGAAACGCGTCGCCGAGCTCGACGGGGGGACCGCATGGCGAGGTGAGAAGAGGTGGGTGGCGAGCGCAAAGTGGGGCGGCGGCAACTGAGGAGAATCTAATCCGTGAGGCATTGCTTCTGAGTCCACATGCCCACAAACGTGCTTGTTTTCTTCCATGTGGAAGAGGGGGGAAAGGTTGGCGGTGACATGAGAATACCGCAGAGATTTGTCACATCGCATCACGGTAGTCCCCCGCCGGCGGCTCCCCAGTTCGCCACATCTGGAGAAGATCCCGTCAGGAGGTTAAAAAGCAGTCTGGAATAGCAATGGTTCACCCTTGAAAAGACTTAATCCCACTGCTTTCTCCCTGCCACCGGTTGCCGGGCAGATGTGGCCCGCGGCGAGGCGGAGGTTGAGCAAACGTCTCCTGTTACCCCGCCGACTCCGGCCTGCGACCTGGCCTCCTGCGCCAAACTGAGGACAATTCCCCCCGGGGGTGCTGCCTTGTTGGTCCTCACCATGGGAGCATACAGCCGGGTCCGAACTCAGGTCAACGTCGGCCCATCTGTCAACATTTGATGGACGGAATTGGCTAATGTGTGTCTAATCTCTAGTCTTCACTCGATTCTCTTGTCGTGGGTTAGGGGGTTAGGATTGTCAGCTGATGGCATATTTTCACAGGGATTATTTTGTCCTTATCACTGAAGTAATATTCAATTATATAAGATCTGGGTTTTAACTACCTGTAGTTTCACTGGCACTGAGAACTGTTTACACCTATTGACAATAAAGACGAATAAAGCGACCAACTTATTCCGCAAGCCAAAAGCGGACTGCAATTCATGGATATTTTTTACCTCCATTTTGTCACACCCTCTTATTGATTTGGGTACACTTCATTCCGACCCTGAATGGCCGACCCATTTTCCGCGGGGTGCCTTGTCTGTCATATAAATGGACCGGTCGTCCCCTCCAGCATTCCGAGCGGGAGCGTGTGCCGCCGCAGGAACAAGAGAAGGGCGATAAGACTCGCGGCCCGCTCCTTTCTTCCCTCTACTTAGCTTTGTGATGCTTTTGGAAGACGTAATTGAAAATGTGGGGAAATCTTTGAGCTGCGGCCTTAATAGAGCTGTCGCAGCCGGGCGGCAAAGCGGGGTTAATAACTTTTTTTCCACTTCCATTACCCTCGGAGATTGGCTGCAGGTGAGTAAAGAGGCCGAGCAGGACAAGGCGGAGGAAGCCACTTCCTTCCTCTTATCTGCCGCCGCAGCCGACGGTCACGAAGCGCTTTATTATATTTCTAAAGACGCGCCCCGCCGCTGGTGACACGTGTCTGCAGCCGGGCGGCAACCCGCTTGTGACTGACAGTCGCAAATTACCGCGTCGGTTCGCCAACCACGCCTTTTACACCAACTGTAGCCCCCGCAGAGTCATTGACATTTGGCTCTTACTTGTACATTGTTTGCTACGATTGGCTTCGAGATGGCGGCAGATTGACTTCTTTTCTACGAGAGTGACCCGGCGCACGTTTACATGCGTTTGGCTTCTAACTCTGGGCCAAGTCGGCAATCGAACATGTTGTTAAATCAAATGCCATTCGTCTAATGTGAGAGTCAGGCAGGTGGAGATTGGCTTTCGCAATCACATTATTATTGGAACCATCAAGACAAAGTCACAAGGCTAGCCTGGAGCAAGATACACACGAATTTTTTGAAACAAAACATCAGCTAGTGTGTTGTTACTTCTCTTACAGTTTGTGGTGCAGTGTCGTTTTGTTTCACAACCGTCACAATCTATATAGCTCTATCTATCTGAACTTTGCTGTTGTTGTTCTATAGAACTGGGCAGCATTTTTTCCTGACAAACTCAATCATTCATAGTACCTATAAACTAGCTTCTAGCCCTTGCATTCCAATCACTGGACTGTTTTTGTTGCTTCACCAGTCACCTGTTATTCTACACAATTCTATGTCATCTTTTGAATCCCAAATTGAACTGCAACCCTGCCAACACCTGCTTGATTGTGTAGAAATAAAGCAAAAATCTGGACCTGACAAGACAAGAAAAACCCCCCACCAAACATCACCGCCTCCTTTGACTCGACACCATCGTAATTAAACTGTTGCCGTTCCCTTTGGACCCCAACAAGTGTCCTCGCACTGATTATTATTGGTTTATCCGGGATTTGTGAGAAGTACCCGATTCCCGAGCCGGGGAGCGTAATGAAACCTGCGAGCGATGTTGAAGTGATCATCAGCGGCGTCACGGCAACGCGCTTGCAGGCAATCAAACTTTATTAGCGTGATTTTCACGGCCGCTCAGGGAATATGAGGCCGACCTCATACATTCAAATAAAACACGTCTGCCTCCGGTCTGTGTGCTCCTTATCGATCCACGTTATTGATTCTGGCCCAATTAAGCCCTGCTGTATTTATGCTACGTTGACAAAAGTATTGGGACGTTTTATCGAACATAAACGGTGAGCAGGTGGCCAGATGGTTATTGATAGGGATGGGCCAGTAACAATATCACATACTGTATTGGGCCTTATGTCAAGGTATTGGTTATTGTCATTAATTTCATGCAATTTTAAGAAAAATGCTATATTGTGATACTTTAGGTCCTGCCATTTTGGTTTGAATAGGCCATTTTTTGAGTCATTTCGGTCTTTTCTGTGGATTGTTTGAAGATTTTGTCCAATTGCTAACAAATTTGAAGCATGTATGGGTCTGGCTAAATTGTGAGAATTTTGTGTTTTTGTCTTTGCATGTAGATAAAGCATGGCATTAAAAAAAAAAAAAAAAAAAAAAAAAAGAGACAGGAAAAAAAAAAGCAATAATATGGTCAAATCCAAAAGGTCAAAGCTGAACGAAATTTGTTTTGAAAATTCGTCCCCTGGAGCCAGTTTCACTTAGTAATGTCAACTTTTGTGAGGAGACCCACAAAAAAGTTGTGCCTGAAAAGAGACAGGAAGTCTCCCATTTGATCTGAAGCGGCCATTTTATGTTCATTTTCACAGATCTTCTAAAGACAGAAGACTCGGGTCAGAGGAGCTGTACTAATGAAATGTTTTGAAAATTCAGCCCCTGAAGCTATTCTGACAGCACTGTGAAATTTGGTAGGCCGTGTGCAAGCGTAGCCCCCCCCAAAAAAAAAAAACATTCTGAAAAAGCCTTCTGGAAAAGAGGCAGGAAGTCTGCCATTTTGGTTTGTAGCAGCCATTTGTGACTTATTTACCAGGGGACTTTGGATGGGAAATGAAGTGAAAAGAAATATTCATCATCACTGCTTTCATTTAAGTTGACATGTGTCGATAGTTAGCAGATGATTACTGATAAAAGGGTTTTAATTGGTGATTTACTACATGATTAACTCATTGAAGACTACAAGAAAGATGTGATCCACGTTGCTGCTTCTCACTTGATGGACCTTTTTGTATTCATACAGTGATGTTTTTTTGTCTCAAAAGCAGAGATGTGCATGTTTTTTCTTTGGATGGGGTTGAGGGTATGATAGAGGCAACGTAGCAGAGCGAGGTAAGCGGCCAGGGAAGTGACCCAGATAGAGAGAAGGGAAGAGTGTGTTGTTTCCAGCATTGGCGCTGCGTTTGGGGACCTGCTGGGCCATCTGGCGGCTCTGTAATTGGGTTGAAGGTTTACCTCTGATGAGGAGGATTCTTTCACTATTCTGTTGTATATTTTATTTGATATTTTTATTGCATACAGTGGTACCTTAGCTGATGAGTACCCCAAATATTTTGCGTTAAAAGCCATCACTTGGGAGATTTAAGGTACTGTAATGCCCCTCACGCGTGGGAAAGGAGAGCCAGATTACTCACTTGGACATGCCCCTTGAAAGGGCACGTCCAACCAACAGTACATATTTTAAAACCATTTTTTAATTTGTTTATGTTAATTTTTTATACCATTCGAGCTTGTGTTGAATTGCTTGAATTAAACTAGTATTTGTATTTTTTGTTTACTTGGATTAAATTTTTATTTTAAAATAAATATATCATATAATATATAAAAATAGGCAATTTAATTAAAAAATATTTTTGGTGATTTATTTGTATTATTAATAGTTTTTAATATATGTATTTTTCCTTGTACACTGGAACATCGAATGTGACACTTCAGTGGAGTGTAACGGATGTGCCGCAGTGACTCGCAGGGAGCAAAAGCGGCCATTTTGTGCTTGTTTCCCTTCTAGGTTGTCAAAGCAGCGCACGGGGCGGGTGGGGGATTAGATGTATGGTATGCATGATATTCCCACACAGACATGAGCACACTCGGTAAAGGTCAATGCCGCTTCAGCTTTTTCCCCTGAAACGAGCTGAAGTGGATCTCGGAAGTTGGCGTGCGCTTCTCGAATGGGAGATGAGTCATTAAGGTGCAAAGATAGCGTGACACTGTTTATATTCAAGTATTCTGACTGTTGTCGTTTCAAAGAGTCAAGTAGGAAGAAACGCGGAACACGGGCGTGTTCATCTGTTCATCAAAATACGACTTTAAAAACTCAACCCCAAAGAAAGTCAGTTTTACTGGGAAACATCAAATTTGGTTGGCATGTCTATCATGACCCATAAATAAGTCTCAAGTAGCCATGTCTTAAAAGACTGTTTGAAGCAGCCAGTTTTGGCTCATTTGACCCTTTAAGCAGTCTTTAGTTTCAAGGACTATTTTTTTTTATTTATTATTTTTTTTTTTGACAATTCAAACTCTGAAACCTGCAACATGAGATTTGGTGGGTGTGTCTGTCACAAGTAGACCCACAGACAGAAACAGGAAGTCTTCCATTTTGCTCTGAAACAGCCATTTTTGGTGTATTTTACCCATTTAGAGCAGTTTTTCAAGATGGACTACTTGAATTTTTTTTTTCTGTTTAACTTGACAGCATGAGATTTGGTGATTTGTTTGACTTGTCTGTCTGGCATTTTACTGTAGTTTGACGTGGCCATTTTAGACTGATTGACCCATTTTAAGATGGACTATATGGATTTTTTTCCCCCAGCCCCTGGAACCTGTTTGACCTAGCAACATGAGATTTGGGGGATGGTGGGTGCGTGTCTATCATTAGATGACCAACAAAAATGTCTCAAGACGTTGCGCCAAACCATTTTGGTTTGAAATGGCCATTTTAAGTTCTAAAAAGGAGTTTTGCAGTTTCTCCCCGCAAAATCTATTTCACCTGGCAACATAAGATTTGGCTTGTCCAGGAAGAGTAGACCCACAAAAAAATCCTAAAAGAGGCATGCCTGAAAATATACAGGAATTTTTCCAAAGCAGACATTTCCGGGTTGTTTTCGCCGTTTTACCAGTGATCCCGACAAAGCCGAACTCCTCCTGGAGATTTCGTACAATTACTACCCAATTTGAAGGCTGTATACATGACAGAGGGACTACACTAAACTCTGGAATTTGTATTCTTTTTTTGTAATTTTGCGTGGGCGGAGCATGGCGATAAACTTGGAAAACTTGCCGTAAAACAAAACTACCTATAATCGCTCTTGTTTGGCTCTTGTGATCCAGATGATCTTTACACATGTATTCATGTGTGTTGATTCGTGTATTGTTGACACAAACGCACCTGTTGCGTGCCGAGACGAGAGTACGGCATCCTTTTGGGCCAACTTGCAAACACTCAATTCAATTAAGTCCGAAAGCGGCGCCGACATTTATTGCCCGCCGTCGCACGGGGCTAATAAATAATCTCCCGTTTAAGCAAAGCGTGAACAGCTTTTTGTTGTGACTGCACGTGCCTCAGCGGATGTTTGTCCAGGCTTAGCTGGCAGATGCCGGCGCGCCTCACCAAACCCCACACGCATCTGTCCGAAGGAAGGAAACAGGGGGAAAAAAAACAACTGATGTCTTTGTCTGTTTTTATGGCGCAGGCTCGACAAGATGAACGAGAGTCGGAGGGAAGCGCTGGCGGCGGCCCCCGCGCCCACCGCCGCTTCCTCCTCCTCCTCCTCTTCCTCATCGTCCAACACCACCAACATGGCGGGCAGCCCCGGCGCCGGACCCAAGGACGAGGCCTTCTCCAAGCTCAAAAACAAGTTCATGAACGAGCTCAACAAGATCCCGTGTGAGTTGTTCTTGACAATTATTCCAACAATGTCTGCGATTAATTTGAGGTGTTGTCTGGAATAATACTTGAGATTTTGGCGCGGCTCAAAATGTAGCTTTTTATTTATTTATTTATTTATTTATTTATTTATTTATTTATTTATTTATTTATTTTTTGCCTTACTACAATAAAGTGCAATTACACATCCACTACATTAGGTGTCAGTGGAGATCTCATTTTACTATTATTATTATTATTATTATTATTATTATTATTATTATTATTATTATTATTATTATTGTTGTTGTTGTTGTTGTTGTTGTTGTTTATTTATTTATTTATTTATTTTTGCCCTACTGCAATAAAGTGCAATTAGACATCCACTACAGTAGGTGTCAGTGGAGCTCTCATATAATAATAATAATAATAATTATTATTATTATTATTATTATTATTATTAGTAGTAGTATTATTATTATTATAATATATTTTTTAATTAATTTATTTATTTTTTCAAACAATTTCAGGAAAATTAATGCACCTCATTTTTTTTTGTTACAGACAAAATTAATTTTTGATTGATTTTTTTTTTTTGTTGAGAAATTTGAGGTGCTGTATTATTAGCTGTCTGGAATAATACTTGAGATTTTGGCGTAGCGCAAATTTAGCTTTTATTTATTTATTTATTTATGTATTTATTTATTTATTGTCCTACTGCAATAAAGTGCAATTACACATCCACTACAGTAGGTGGCAGTGAAGATCTCATTTATTATTATTATTATTATTATTATTATTATTATTATTATTATTATTATTATTATTATTATTATTATTATTATTATTTATTTATGTATTCTTTTATTTTTTTAAACAATTTCAGGTAAATTAATGCCCTTCAAATTTTTTCTGTTACAGACAAAATGTATTTTGATTGATTGATTTTGTTTTTATTTGTTCAACAAAACATTGTACATGAATGAACATTTCAATAGTTAAAAAAAATTTAAATGCACTACTTATTACAGTCACAAGGCTGATTTCCATAGTTAGAACCCCTGCCAGAATGTACAAGCTGCGTCTTAATGTTGCACATTGCATTCACACCTGCCAGTGAAATCACACACATAACATGTTATCGAGTGAAATACACGCATGTGCTTGCAAGCACGTCATCCGGCATGGAGCGCTGCCCCGATGTGGATAAATATAGCAACAAGCGCCGGCTCCCGAGCCAATGGCTCGTTCTCACCGCGGGGAGAGAAGCTCCTGTGGAAGAGTAGTGGCCCAATTTTCTACAAATACGCACACGGACATCTCATAGTGCCCGCGGAGAAAATCCTGCGTGTGTTTACCAAAATCAAATTCCCATCAAGATCACTGGCGCAGCTCTAGAGGTCGTTGTGAAGGTGAAGGAAGCAAGACAATACAGTGCTTCACTAGTTTTGCATTTTGTGATGTTACATCCTCCATCAATTACCTCAAATTGTGATGATTGCCCAGTCAACTGAATGTACTGTAAATTTAATCATATTAAGCTGTAGAACCATATCAAGGATGATGGTTTTTTTTTTTAAATTAAATCCCAAAAATCTATTTCACACCAATTGTGCTGTGTTGAATTTTGAGGGGAAAAGGAATAAGATGATTTTCGGAATAAAGCTGTCACATAACAAAATGTGAAAAAAGTGAAGTGTTAACTATTCATAGTGTTTCACTTTTAGAAACTTCTTGAATTTTGAAGAAAAATTTAATTTAGTCCTTTTATCCTCCTTAAATTGACTTTTCTTTTATCCTACACGTCCAGACTATAAATGAACAGTGCATGCTCAATCTTTTAAGTTGGTAACAAATGCAATGTAGTTCTAATGTTTCCTTCGTGTCTCGTTTTAGGCGGAAAGCAGCCCTTAAATGTTGTTCCTGGAATATGTTTCGGCGCTTGCTTTTGATAGCTTTGGTTTGACTGATAACGCACTTATTTCTGCTGCTGATTTGCATAAAAATTCCAAGGATGTCATGCCATAAAGCAACACCACAATAGGCTACAAGAACCTTTTTAGTTCCAGGAAATAACACGCCAAGAGCTAAAGAGTTATTAATAGTACATGTTGCTCGTGATTGTCATATCCGCCGTGTCGGGCGTCTGATAGCATTCACGGCAGAACAATGCCATTCCACAGAGAAAAGGCATGAGAATTAGCTTGTTTGGAAAGTATTATTTGCCGTATCTTCAAAATTTTTTCTTCCCATGAAGGACGTGCGTGTCACGCGCCCAGCCTCCATGTTGCTTGCTTAAACAAGCAAACCCGGCAGGAGCGGGCGGAAGACGAGGGCACGGATGCCCTACCGCTCCCGGTCGTCATAACAAGAAGAAACGGCGAAGGTTAATTGAGACAACAGTCTTCTGTCATATTGGATTAGTTCAGTGTGGTGGATGGAAGACACTCACTTTGAATTACATTTACTGTATCAGATCATCAGTACGTGACCACCAGCACGTTCAATTCTGTAATGTTCTGAGGTTGGATGCCAAAACCGCAGACACAAGATTTTAACTCTTTATTCGTATAACATCGAGAGGCATAGAACTAACTTGACTAGACGAGAAACAATGAGAATGCATCGGGAATCACGAGACGTCAAGCCCCATTGGGCTGTGGAGATGCACAGAGGAACCGAGGTAATAATCTGACAAACACACACTTCTAGGTTTGGCTTAAACAGACAGTGAATTGATCGGATTGGCTGTAACAGGACTGACATGGAATTATCTGATTGGCTGTTGACCAAGTAAAGAGATTAAAGATTCTTGACATCACATAGCTCTTGACATCACATAGCGTTTTTCCAGTTGAAACCAGATGATGGTTACATCAGTTCAAAACAGACACTTGACCTCATGGTCATGACCCAAACATAAGCCTTGCATGACCCAAACTTAACCCTGGCATGACCCAGTCATGACAAATTCACTTTGTAATCTTTTTCGTTTTTCTTTTTTTTTTTAAATATCAAATAGATTACTGCTTAAAACATACAGTACTACTACTGACATATTAGAATGTAAAGAATTCAATAGTTTTTGCACAGTTTTGCTTCATTTGAATTTAAATCGTGCTGCTCCATCTGGTGTTCACATCTTGACCACCTGATGGCAGGATACTACTGACACATGGGATAAACGGGGCTACATGGAGATGGTTAAAATTTTTTTTTATGAAGTAGTCGGTATTGTAAGCCTTTTATTTGTCAGGGTAACATTACAAGCTACTGTATGTCCGAATTGATAATTACATTAGTGGAAGTTTGAGAGTACCTATATGACAGAGTCAAATATTTAATAAAAGGGATAATAGGAAAGTAGCACAATCCTTTGTATTTTTACAAGATATGTTACACTTATGGTTGTCAAGTGCAAGTCAAAAAAGCAAGCACAATAATAAACATTGTTCAATTAATTCCTCCCAGGATGAATTGTGGAAAAATCTGGAGCTATTTGAAGCTTGCTGGTTGGACATTTTTTACGTCGTCTAGGTCGCCCCCCCCCCCCCCCCCCCCAAATCTCGGCGTAACGACAGATAAGCAGTTGAAGGGCTTAAAATATCACGCCTTTTATTTCCCCCGCTCTCTCCCTTTTGTGCTATTTTTCTCTGGAGAGAAGACACTGGCACAATGTCGTTAATTAGGGGAGGCTTTTATTGCTTTCTGGGACTCGAGCTTGCTTTAATTAAGGAACAACCAAGTGCTTCTCATTGGCTGACGTGTGCTCGATGAAGACGATAAGCAGCATCCGGAACGGCGCTCTCGTATCACAATTAGCATGGGACAGCTCCAAAAGGGACTTTCATTTCGTCTTTTACCAAGGACTGTTTTTCCCCCCTCAACCTGGCAACCCATCCATCCATCCATCCATCCATTTTCTTAGCCGCTTGCTCCTCACAATGGTTGCAGGCGTGCTGGAGCCTATCCCAGCCGGTTTCGGGCAGTAGGCGGGGTACACTCTGACCTGGTTGCCAGTCAATCGCAGGCAACCCATTCAGTCTTGTATTTTGGATCTTTAACCCTTTAGTGGACAAGAGACAGACCAAGCATATATATTAGGGGCGTCAAACGATTTTTTTAATGTAATTGATCGCATGACTTCAATATTTAACTCACGATTAATCGCAAATTTTAGATCTTTTCTAAATGTTTCTTTTTTAAAGGGATACTTCACTTATTTAGACATTTTTGCCAGTCAAACATTAATATTTTGCCTATAATAAAGTTGAGATTTTCATTATTTTTCATGCACGATTAGTAAGTTTAAAAACACATTTTGCAACTTGCTGTCGACTGAAATTGACATCATAAAGGCTCAGGTAACCAATCACAGCTCTCCTGTTTTCTAGGTTTGGTCATGTGACATTCACAAGCTGAGCTGCGCCCTTGTGATGTCATTTTCAGTCGACACCAAGTTGCAAAAAGTGCTTTTAAAGGTATTAAGTGTATGTGCAAAATAATGAAAGTATCAAATTAATTATAGACAAAATATTAACTTTGTATTGTTATAATCGCCTAAATAAGTGAAGTATCCCTTTAAATTTTAAAGTTTTCACACTATTGTTAACATAAAAGTGGACAAAATATTAAACTAATAGAAATATGGCTGCATCTTATAGTCAACGATACAGAAATTTCAAAATAATTCATAACATTGAGATATACGGTACCGTAAAAAACGAGTGTGATAAGCATTTGTGTTGAGGTCATTTTACTGCCACTAGATGGCAGAATTGCATTTATAAGATGGTGACAGCTCATTGCATTTTTCTTTTCACTTTATAATCTTTAACATGAAGTAATTTGTGAAATTCTGCACATTCTTAAAATTGTAAACTACAACTTGACCAGAGTCTCCACAAATATATGCATTACTGATCAATTTTGACATGGACGTGAATATAAGAATGATTGTTGTGATGCGTGGCCCAAAGCATTCATACACGCTGGAGTCATTTTAGAGCATCAACTATTATTTTCTCTCTGGAAGAAAGAACTTATTGATTTTTTGTCAACAGGCCATTGATTCTTCCACAGTACCCACCACTCATCTCCCCCAAAAAAAAGAAAAAAAAAAAAAAAACTCTCCTCCCAGCAAAATGCACTTTTCTTCTTTTGTACTTCAACTGTCAACAGCAGTATTTTATTTTTTGCGACTTTGATTAAGCGCTTACTGAAAAGTAAAAAGTCCACCTCCTCGTCTTCCTCATCCGCACTTGGCTGCACAACTCGCAAGCATCAATATGCTCCACTTGTAGGACGCGTGCACGTGTGATTTGCGTTTAACAAGCGACGTTAATCGCACAGTGGCTCAGGAGGAGGTCCTAATCTCATTAAACACGCTCAGCCTGAACCGTACTGATGCTGTTTTGACACAACCTGTCAGAAGTAAACCCGCCGGCGGCCATTTTGAGGTTCATATCCGATACGGCATCTGTTGTCTCCGCAGTGCCGTCGTGGGCCATCGTGTCCATCGCCTTCGTGGCCATCATCCTGGTGCTGGCATGCTGCTTCTGCGTGTGCAAAAAGTGGATCTTCAAAAAGAAAAACAAGAAGAAGGGCAAGGACAAAGGCAAAAACGCCATCAACATGAAGGACGTCAAGGACGGGGCCAAAACCGAGGTAACGGCCCGTCGGCACAATGGTTGAAGATTGACAAGTGACCGCAACATTCCTTACATTTTGATAGTGTAAAAACACATGGAAAGTGACAGTTGTGCTCAGATGATTAGCATAAAAGAGAGTCCATCTCAAAATCTCCAAAGTGATAAATGATTATATTTAGTTGGAATCTGCTATTATTCTGAACACAGCTAACACATTAGCTCTCCTTGTAAGATGTTCATAAAATGGCTGTATTTTTGTTTTTGTTTTTTTTGTTTTATTTAAAATGATTCAAATGATTATTTTCAGATTTCTGTGATCTTTTTGGTTTTGTCTAATGAGGACCTAATGAGGTAATGACGTGGCACACACCCCGAGAAATGACAAATTCAATCCGACTTTGAATGCTAACAGTTAGCGCGCTAACCCTATCACTGACAACATGTCTTCATTGTTTATTGGCCGAAAATAAAAAACAACATTCCGCTGGGTTATATATTGCTGAAAATCATTTCTCGCGGTGTTGCTCCTGTTGACTCCTGTGTGTGGTTGTTTTAATTTGTGTTTCTTCCTTCTATGTCCTCCTTATCTGTGTTGTGTCTGATGACTTTGCGGGATGGTCACTGGCGGTAGGTTTCCCAATTGCTGTTGGATTTTCTTAAGCCTGCTGCTCTGATGTTTTGATCGTTTTCTGATAGCCTCTTGATGACAACCTAACTCCCGCTGAGCCCAAATATGTGTAAATATGCATACACTACATGTTGATCTTACTGTATATATGTGCGTACATGCTGCATATGCACATATATACTACACGTATGATAAGATAGTCACAGGACTGAGCGACACCGATTGGTTGCAGAGTCTCCCGCATTTTCAACACAACCCAACCGACAAATCCATCTGAGTGTCAATTGGATTTTTTCTCTTTTTTTTTTGTAAGCGGGAGACCAATCCAGAGACCAATCAGCGTTGTTCAGCCTCTTGCTTTCACTGGAGCGGACTGGCCGATTGACTCAAAAGAACGGGCCTCCCACGGACGCACTTACGCAAGCACCCATTTGCTGGCATGATGCTTGGATCGCGCATTTGGCATAAGTGAGGAGGGGTTCAGGTGGATGGCGACCAATCTTTAGGGCAGGGGTCCTCAATTAAACCAGAGGGAGAAAATATCTTTCGGAACATTATAATGTCATATATTTTGCAATTTAATTCACTAAAAAATCTACTGTTACCTAATAAAACGTTCCTATTTATTATTATTATTATTATTATTATTATTATTATTATTATTATTATTATTATTATTATTATTATTATTATTATTATTATTATTATTATATTTTGGGGGGGAACCAGGAATCCTAAAGTGACCGAAAATAGAAAACAAATAATGTGAAGTTACAGCAATATTATTAAATATAAAAATGATCAAGCTAAACAAAAATGAGTATTTTTGTTTCTAAATTTGCTAAATAATTTCATATATTAACAAACCAAACTAATATGAACAGACATACGCCTTACATGACCATTTTTTGTTTTTCTTACATATACAGTGGTACCTCTATTTACGAAATTAATTGGATCTGTAAGAAAGTTCTTAAAGGCCTTGTCTGATTATTGCACAATAAATGAGAGTTGTGCATAATGTAAAAAACAAAGAAGAGAGTAAAGAATACAAATGATGGTCATTTACCTTTTCAACTGCTGTGCTCATCGTTTTTTGCCCTCTTTGGTTCATGTTCTCTCTCAGAAGTGTATTTTTTTCTGGTGTTTTGTAAAGAACTGATCCAAGGATGTTTTTGTTTTTTTTAACAATCCTTTGAAAATGTCCAAGGCAAACATCATCATAGTGAGCGATCGTCCGAATGGTGAACACTTTTTCTGGGTGATTCTTTTCAATAAATTCTGAAACTTGATGGAAACTTCAGCTACGTCGAGGCATCTTTTTCCAAAAAAGGCCCGTCTCGTCGCAATTAAAAACTAAAAACTTAAAACCTTCATCAATCACCAATTGTTTGATTTTTTCCACAAATGCATCAACCGTTAGTGAATACATTTAGTTAAAACTATCTGAACACCTCATGGCCCGAGGGGCGAATGACGAGGACGCTACATAGACACATATCTATTATCTATTTTACACACCTGCGGTATGCTATGGTAATAGCCAATGGCAGAGCACCTGTAAGTATGTTGCGTTCAGGAAACTCTGGGAGCTGCGAGTAGCAGCCTATACTATTTTTTTTTACTTTTCGTATCCTGAAAATTCTTTCGGAACGAGGCAATATTTTCCTGTTGAGGAATGTCGTAACTTGAAAATTTCATATGAAGGGACGTTCGTAAGTAGAGGTATACCACTGTAGTATGTTAAGCTATTCTAAGTAAACCATACTGACTAAAACAGTACTTATGCTAATGTTAAGTAACTCTAACCTTTAAATATTCAAGTACACTAAAGTGCCTGAAAATGGTAAAGTGAGCAAAAAGATTCCAAAAAATACAATCAGAACAGCTTTAAATATAAAAAGCTTTCAAACTCGTCGCCGCTTGCAAATGTTTCTCCACATAAAACATGTTGATTGCCCAAAAATGTCCAAATAAAGTGAAGAGTGTGGAGTAAATCTGTGAATTTCCAAGTGTTGGTGAAAACGTTGCCAACCCTAAATTGAGGACCTCTGCTTTTAGCTGACACTGACGATGATGCTGTTGCTGATGTTTGAGGGTGTAAATACTCGGGATTGGGTTGGGGTGACACGGGAGCACCACAGAGAATGCTGTGCATGCCAAATGAGTTCAAAATAAGAATCAAATCTCTTGGACGGCAACTTTTGATGCTGAGTGAATGACTTTTGAGCCTCTTCAATCGCATGTTGTAGCCAACTCCCCCTACCACCGTCACCACCTCCTGCTAACCCAGCATCCTCCTCACCCACCCAGGCTACTCACTCAAAAGGGTTGATCTGACTTGAAGTGACACCAAGACAACTGTGATCTCTTTCCAGAAGATTCTTTCTCTCTTCTTCTCTGTGCGTCTCCATCTTTCTTTGTCTTCTCAATGCTTGCCCATTGCTCTCATCTACGGTACCATCCTGTCATCTTTCCTCCAGACGCGCCATCAGGGGAGCGAGGCTTTAGTGCATCTCGGAGCATGTCTTAACTGCTGTGTGTTTTAGTGCTTGCTACCCCCTCTTCCTCCTCCTCCTCCTCCTCCACCCTTCAAACGTCATAAAACAAGCGGCAGCTTTTACAGGAGTCGGTCCGGCGAGCCAGCGGAGCGGGGAGCGGCGCCGGCGCTCGGGCGAGGCGGCACTGACTCTTGGTGGGTGTCTCCTCCAGGCCTTGAAGGATGAGGAGGACGCCGAGACAGGTCTGACGGAAACGGAGAAAGAGGCCGAGCCCAAGGAGGACCAGAAACTGGGCAAATTACAGTACTCGCTGGATTACAATTTCACCGAAAACACGGTGAGACACCGCCGGAGCCTGCGAGCTCTCGCCGTCGTTTGTTTGGTGTTTTTGTCGTAAGTATGCGATGTCACCGTACAGTATCGATATGCCGATACTGTCCTGTGTGTGCAATTATGTGATGACCATGCACCTCCAATATCTTTATGACAACATCAGTATCGTGATCTCATGGTTGGAAATTCCGCTGAAGATATGCTGACCTTTGGTTTTAATACAACAAGTTTTTCTACTCAGTCTCAGAGATGTTGCACTGTATTGTAGCCCCTCCCCTCCACCACCACCACCACCAAAATAGGAATTATGATCAAGTTTCATTACTTCTCCCTAATAGACTATTTAACAAAAGCTGCTGTTTGGTTGCAGAAATTCCCAGCGAGGCTCCGCCGTTCCGGTCCGTCTGGTATTCTCGTTTGTTTCCGCCCGATTGAAAAACATCCCCCCGGCAGATCTCCATCTGCTTTATTTGGTTCCGCTGACTGACTTTTAAAAAGCAGACGATGCAGGACCGACATCAGCCGGCCAGATGTTGTGTGACAGATAAGAGACGCGCTGACTGAACGCGTCGTCCTGCCCCGATGGGACGAGCTCACTCCGCCGTTATGAACGCGGCTGAGCGCAATTAGCTTTGATGCAGGATAGTTCGTCTTGGTCTTGGAAACAAACATTTGTAGTCCACTGGCATCTTCCGCACCTCCGCACATATGTGGCTTTTATTGGAGCATGCGATCACATGACCAAGTAAACAAACAGTCACTTCTGAAAGTTCTGACTTAAAACCTTCTTCCACTATCTCATGCAGAACGTGGACAATCAGACCGATGTCTATGGAGGAAAAAACTGCCAAAATTAAAAAAAAATAATAATAAATGAATAAATAAACAAATTAATAAAAGTGAAAATAAAAACGGATATAAAAAATATAATAAAAAAATAATACAAAAATAAATATAAATGGAAATTAAAAACAACAAAATAAGAGTAAAAAAAAAAAAAAACATTCAAAAAAAAAATATGTACAAATAAATGTGGAGATAAAAACAAAAATAAATATATAAATAGAATTAAATATCAATCAATAAATAAAAACGCTCTGCTGTCACATTTATTTATTTCATGCTGCAGACGCTCTGTCAGGACGAAATGTTATTCAAATGAGGGGGCTGTCCAAAGCCTTTCTTGGGTTATATATGTGTACATATTAGTTGTTTTTATTTAATTTTTTAATTATATGTTTATATCCATTATTAACTTCACTTCATCTATTTATTTCTTTTTTTTTATTTTGGCAGTTTTGGTCCTCCATAAACCTCAACCCCAAATGCCGAACCAGCTACTGTAAATTAAAAGTGTGAACAACTCTTCATCTCCTTTGTGGAGTGCTCCTGCTCCAGGAGTCTCCACAAGATGACTGTTCACTGGTGGCCTTTGTCAGCACTGAAGTAAAAGAGCGCGGAATGCTTAATGACACTTGTAAAAGTCAAAGGAACACACACCATTAGCGCTCAGTCAAGGATTACTTTCACAATGACAAATTATGGAGTCATTTCACAGAAAGGGCCTTTAATGTGGACACAATCATATTTTCCAGCACTCTGTGATTGCGGCGCTAATAAGCGTCGCACGCAGCGCAGCTGAAGCGTAATGAATGGACGGCGCGTTACAATGGCCACCGAGGAGGCAGCTGTTTATCGCAGTCGCCTGGAGGCTCCGCCGAGACGCTTCCCTCGTAATCCTCAGGCAATTTCGCTCAACACCCGATGGACGCGGACGATTGCTTTCTTAGCTCCCCGTGTGCATCCGGACGAGAGTGGATGCACTTCCCATTTTTCATCCCGTCCACCGCCCCAAATATCGCTGCCCCCTGGAGTCGCGGAGGAGCCAATGAGATGAAAGGTCCTGCATACAAGGCAAATGAAGCACACAAAAAAATCAGTATGCAGTTAAAAAATGACCAGTCACCGTATCAATACACATAAAGGTCAGGTTAAATTTTTTAGTTTAATAATAACTTGCTTTAACCTCAAAACATGTTTCTCTTTGGAACCATTTTAAATCCGTCTACGTTGCTACTAGCCTCACCTTAGCTAGTGCTAAGCTAGTTCATCTCACAAGTCCGGTGTCAAATTTTGAAGTGAAAACTCCCTTTCGTTTGCTGTTATCACGGTGTTCACCAAATATTCCCGTTGGTAGGATGGCGTTAGCCAAAACTGGGATGTACTGAGGCATTAGCTAGCCAAAATTTAATCTCAAAACTACTTCATGGTGTCCTCTCAAATGTAGCATATACGTAGCTTTCAGGCTTGTGCACTACACCACATAGATACATCAGCCAGAGGGAGAAGAGGCATCCAAACATGATGACGTTATATGCCACATTCTGACTCAAATGGTAAAATTCGGATTTGGCGTTTGTTTTCCAGGGCCAAGTCCAGCATACTTATCTAACAGATTTTTTGTTCTGCTGCCTGTTTATTTAGGTGTATGTCCACTGTCTGCCACTAGATGGCACCAAACTTATGTTTGACACTAAATTTGAAAGCAGAAGAGTGACAACAGGAAGTATTTCAAGCTCAGCATGTTATTTGCTGAAGAATATTGAACTTGAAATCCTTTCATTTGATAAAGTCCGACTTTGGTTATGATTGTTGATGTTTTTTTGTTGTTTTTTTAAAGACCTTTAAAAAATGCTATACAAACATGCCTGGGGAGCGTTTAAATGGATTATTTCTATAGCGTGGATTTCACTTATTGCAGGGGTGATCTGGAATGTAACCTGTATCCTGATGGAGGGACATATACTGTATTATACTAGGCTTCAAATTACAATTTTAATCTCTTTCACACCCCAGAGTCGCCACATAGAGTAGTGATTCCCAACCGTGGTGTGACAGTGTACATTTGTTTTGAAGGCTTTTTATCTGTTAACGTTGTGGGAGTGAGCGGCCACGGTTGAGCCGGCTGATGATGCAACGGTGCAGTTAAGCCAGTTCAGCTGAAGCGCTTCGCGGGCTGGAGAGCTGCGCAAACAACGGAGCAGATGTGCAAACAGGGCCACGTGTGACAGGTGTGATTACAAGTGCTGTGTGCCGAGGTCACATGGAGTTGGGTTTTGATATATTTTCAATGGCGAGAGTAAAAATCAACCCCCTACCATGCTATCGTTAAAGGCTAATTGCGGACAAGTTTGTCGGCAAGCTCGCTCAAAAGCTCCAGGATTGATTTTCCCGTCAGATCGGTCCCCGATTTTTATTTTTTTTACTCCCCACCCTGGTAGGCTTCCAGGATCTTGATGGCCGCCTGATGGGAAGTTGATTGACTAAGCAGCTCGGTCGCCCCTCACGGGGGCAATGATTGGCAGGTCAATCGGACCGCCTGACCGCCCGGTGCACTTGACAATTATCGGCCTTGTCTCCGGACCGACACGCCGCCGCGACCTGCTAAATACAGATACAATAGGTACAATAGGCGCTACAATAGGTGAAATCTGTCATATAGAGAGAACATGAAAAAAAAACACACAAACTCACTCACCCCGGGTTTACACCGGTTGCGTGTGCGGTGCGGCTGCGGTGCAGTGCGTCTTGACTGCGTGCTCTGGATGCGTCAATTTTTTGGCCAATCCACACCGGCTCCGCACAGCTGCGGTCCGGCAGCTCCGTCGCCGACCACTTCCCGCCGTGTCTCGCGTGACCGCGCGCGATCATGTGGCATTAAAAACAACGACAAGCACACAGAAAGTCTGTGCTCAACAGAGAAGCAGAAAGATGGGTGGACTTTTGTTATTTTGTGGCTTTCTACCTCCAATATAAACCTCTCCTCGTCCATGTTCGCTGGTGTCTAAACCGTGAATGAGCACCTCGCACATTAACTCCAGGCCCGTCTACGCCCACATCACATTTTGCTAACATGCTTGCGAAATAGGAGCTGGCGAGTGTTTTATCTTGAAAGGTAACCTGAAATCTATTTTGAAACTGCGTCGGTCTTCCTGTCCCGCTCGATGTGTTTTGTGCTAGCTTGCCATTTGCCGGAGGCCTACCGCTGCGGCGTCCGGAAAAAATAGAAAATAGGTCTATCCTTGCGGAAGGGCTGCGGCACGCCGCAGCTGAGACGCGGTCGACACGCAACGCACACGCAAGCGGTGTAAACTGCACCATTCGAATGAATGGAATCTAATTGCTTGCGTCGCCGGAACGCACCGCAACCGCACCGCAACCGCATCCGGTGTAAACCCGGGGTCACTCTCTCTTTCTCTCTCTGTCTCAAACTTACAAAAACACACCTCAATAAAAAGTATGCTGTTACTGTACTTACTTTTTAAAGAGGCGGGACCTGTGTGTGGGTTTCTGGATGTAAGCTGAGGTCGACAGCAGCTCCTACAGGAGTGCACTGCTTGTGATGCTCTTCCAGCTGTCAATAAACAAGACAAACAGTCAAACGCACAAATAAAAAATGAAAACACAAGGAACTACAACAGGCCGAAATTCATATCCAGACGCTCACACGGAGCAAAGTTGCTGATGTCCCTTACTAAGCCACACACCTTAAAAGCACACATACAGCACTTCAACTTATGAAGTCAAGGTGTCACTATATAAAGCAAAAATGCAAAGAAATGGCTTTAAAAAAAAAAAGCGTTCCAGCATTGGCATTACGTTGAAATCATCCTCCAAGCAAATCATTTCCACATGTTCTTGTAACCATCCGGGATGACAAGTTTTGTCTCTCTCCTGCCCTCAGCTCATGGTGGGGATCATCCAGGCGGCCGAGCTTCCCGCCATGGACATGGGCGGCACGTCGGACCCGTACGTCAAAGTCTACCTGCTGCCCGACAAGAAGAAGAAGTTCGAGACCAAAGTCCACCGCAAGACCCTCAACCCCGTCTTCAACGAGCAGTTCACCTTCAAGGTAACGTTCCCCGCTGGGGTTTCCTGATCTTTTTTTATTTATTTTTTCTTCTCGACATTCCATTTTCATGCGGGGTAAGGTTCGCAGACAGCAGCCAGCTGGCGCATTAACAAGCTCCTGACAAAACAGATCACACGCCCGCGCGGCAGATGCTGAGCCCACGCCGTCACGGATGCGAGGCTTTTGCTCTGCGCCAAGGAAACTTTGTGCTTGCAACCTTTTTTTCCCAATTTTGTCGCGGGATGCGTCGCGTTTTGGGCTGAGTGTGACAGCTAAACGCCAGCACGGCTGTCACCTAGTGGCACTTTTTGATTGGCTGTCACCAGATGACGTCCCTTCTAGGCGACACAGTAAAAGGACCACAACTTCCTTCTACCTTCCTTCTTCTGGCTTATGGCTGTCCTGTAATACCAGGCGAAAAAATACTTACAAAAATTAAAAATCACATTTAAAATCTGATGTAATAAATTAACTGCCAAAGACAGAAAACAGACTGAAAAAGAAACATTTACGCTCTAATTGTACTTAGTTTTAGTTAGTTTTGTAAAAGTAGATTCACTTAGTTTTTGTTTTTTAAAAGCAAATTTATTTTATTCCGCCGGTCTTTAAAAAGCATTAAAACTCATTAAACGGATTTTGCTAAAATTAAGGCCTTAAATGACCTTAACTCATTCACTCCCAGCCATTTTCACAGAAGCAATCCCATTCCCTCCCGGCTGTTTTACTGGATTTTGACTGAGTCTCTTCTTTCATCAGGAAAAAAAAGTATATTTCTACTGTTTCCGTTTTGCAACAATTAACATTAGAATATAGCTAAGTTTCATCAATTTTCACAAATCTATTTAAAATTGTAAGTAATTTAGCTTTTTTTCTAGATGGCCCTGGTTGATCTCCTTTGCTCTGCTGCCACCTGCTGACCGTTTGTGTAATAAGTACCATTTCTGCAACCGTTCTTTGCAGTTGAGAGACTGCATCAAAGCCTTCTGTATGCTTTGGCATTAAAAAAGCAAATAAAAATAAACGTATAAATACGTCTTTGGGACAATTAAAACATAAAAAACGTATTTATACGTTATTGGGAGCAAATGAGTTAATAAGCATAAGTATGAAAAACTTAAAATATATATTTTATTGTACATTCAGAATAAGTATAACGTTCAATTAATTTATGATTATCGTGAGTTAATCAAAATGAAAATCATGCAATTATTTACGATTAAAATTGTAAATGACTGAGGGTCCTAATATATAAGTATATGCAATATGTGTGCATGCGTATGTGTGTTTATAAGCAGTGCAACGTGGACATTTAGTTTTAAGTTGCATTAAAAAGCATTAAATTAGATTTGATAATACCAGCAGAAATCATGTTTTTTCGTACATGAGATTTTTTGTTTTTTGTTTTTTTAAGTTATAAAAAACAATTTTTTTTTTGTTATAATTATTAATTATTTCATTTATTTTTATTAACAAAAATCTTCCTGTTGATGTGGGAGTGACCTGATGCCCACCACGTAGCTCCGCCCCTGGTCTGGCTCAGCACCACAAATGCGCACTGTACTCATGCCATTGTGATTTTGCGGTCAGGTTCCCTACGTGGAGCTAGGCGGGAAGACGCTGGTGATGACGGTGTACGACTTTGACCGCTTCTCCAAACACGACGCCATCGGCGACATCAAGGTGCCCATGAACAAGGTGGACTTCAGCCACGTCACGGAGGAGTGGCGAGACCTGCAGAGTGCCGAGAAAGAAGAGGTGAGCGCCAAATGCCGCTTAATTACACGTCCACGCTTTCCCCTTCAATTAATACCCGCCAAACAGTTCAGGAGATTCACTTTTCACGCTAAATGTCATGGTGAACCCTCGCACGTTGCCACGGCAACCTGCTTCTTAGCGCCACTGTTGCTCCATTTAAAGGTTAATTGCGACAGTACCAGGTGACCTTGCCGCCACGTTTTAAGTTGAAGGCCGACGCCTGGAAGCATTTCGGCAATTTGCAGGAGAGCGGGCAAGTTTTTTTGTGTTTGTTTGTTGAAAGAAAACACAAATCTATTGTCCCAAGACAGCACGTTCATTAAGTGGCTGGCATGTTCTGGGTTCGAATTACTCCTGCTGCCTTCCTGTGCAGTTTCAACTTCCTTCCACATCCCCAAAACATGCACTGAAGACTCGAAATTGTGTGAATGTCAATCCGAATCCTTATTTGAATTCATGTGGCCTGTGATTGGCTGGCGACCAGTCCAGGGTGTGGCCAAATTCACCCATGACTCCATTTTCTCTCTTTGTCTGTCAGTTATCTGTTACGGCAACATGGTTTCCTATTGCGATGTTTAGTGATTGAATCAATTCATTTCAATTAGCATGTAGCTAATGATCGCATCTAATGGAGCCGAGCTTCAGCTTGTTAGTCGGACTTTTTTTTTTTCTCTCTATGAAATAAAATGTTGTCAAATGAACTCCAACGCTTTTTGCGAGCTTCACTTTATCTCTATTATGGTTCTGCTCCGTGGGCGCCGCCATTAGCTGCTGAACACCCATGCATGCTTGATTTATGATGTCTACGCTTTTATTACAAATAGACAAAGTTGCCAGCTACAGCTCATTAAAAGCCAATAAACAGCTTGGGACTTGCCTGCCGGAACGCGCGCTAATGATTCTTTATGGCGCGGTGTTTCCCAACCTTTATGGAATCAAGGCACGTTCTGTATTTTACGGCATGCCGCCAAACAAAAATGTCACAAAAAAAAGTGTCCTCTGCTTTTTTTTTCTGCCACAGCAAGAGAAGCTGGGCGACATCTGCTTCTCCCTGCGCTACGTTCCCACTGCCGGCAAACTCACCGTGGTGGTCCTGGAGGCCAAGAACCTGAAGAAGATGGACGTGGGTGGCCTGTCAGGTAACTTTTTACCCCGACTGTAGGAGGGAGTTACACAATCAGGATTTTGGAGCCGATCACCGATCAGTGAGTTTTTAAAAAAATTATCACCAATAAGATCAGAAGATGGACATGTCTATCCAATCTATTTAAATTTCCTTTTGGGATTGGGACCTGCCCAGCCCACAAATGGCCAAAATTTGCATATAATTGATGCCCATTAAGATGCACACAGAAAAAATAATAACAAACACTAAAAATTCTCCCAGAAACACTGGGAAACATTCAGTACACGGAAAATGAGGTGCACTAACCCCCCCCTGTGTTGGAGAAGAGAAACATCCAAAATCTGCAGGACTCTGGCCCTCGGGGAGTGAGTTTGGACACCACTGGTGTAAGGTATACTATTAACAAAAAATAAATAAAAAATAAAAAAAAAGTCCACCATAACAAAATTCTTATAGAGTGGAACCTTTTTTTTTTTTTTTTTTTTTTTTTTTTTTTTTTTTGTTATTGTTTTTTGTTTTTATTATTAAGCCATTCCAGGAAGTCTAAAACTGAATTGTACAAAATGCCAAATAATATTTTCCACAGGAAATAATGTCAATCCGAATAATCCGTTCCAGACACAAATATATTAACAAAAAAAAGGGGGGGGGGGGGGGTCTACTAGCATGCAATTCCATTAACAAACTAAAGATCAGCAACAATCAAACAGGTTGGGACAACATCGGGGTAACATCCTGTCAAAATGGAGAACTTCAAAGTAAAAGCGTGGTCGCCCTCAAACTATTTAGTTTGTTTTTTTTCCTGATTCCGATTGTTAAATAAACCACCATGTGGTCCAAGAAAGTGCGATGAAACTGTTATTATACTGTGTGCTTTCATTTTGAAGGACTGACTTTTGACAGGATCTAGCGTGCAGTGACTGGTTTTTTTTTGCTTTTTTTAAGATGCTTTATTGAACCAACTGTTGCTAACTGTTGGGGAATCATTTATTCATTACACCCAGATCGCTATAAAATAAATATACATTTCATACATACAAAGTTGAAAATCACCACCTCTTTGCTTGCACACTCCAAATTTGACCCTGACTTGCATGTCAGCTTGCGCTCATGATGAAATAATAGGCAGGTGTGTAATCACAATGATTAAGCCCCTTCGATGCCGTAAGTGCCGGAGCCGTGCCGGCCGCGTCCATTGTTGTCCTCTTTCGTATGGAGATGTCTGCATTAGCATGAGCATGCGTGTAATCACAACTCATTCTTTTGGGGGTATGGGGGCTAAATGCAGCAAAATGGCAGCTAAATGCCGGGCTAGCTGCTGCAAAGAGACGACGTCAAAGTGCCTTGCTGAGGGTTTCACATTTGTGTGTGTGGGAGTGCTTGTGTGACACGAGTGCGCAAAAGGCAGCCGACAAGTCGCCCGCGGGCGCACCGCGCATCGCGACCAATCCCAAGTGAAGCGAGATGACAGGCGTTCTATTTTTAACCTGCTTTGATGTTCATTGGGCAAAGCCACAAAAAACTCCCAGCATGCAACACAATAACCCCCCCCCTCCTGGTAATAATCCTGCGCCTCGCCACCCGTGCGTAAAATGTGGGCGATAACGCGTGTGTGTAAAGCGGTGAGGAGATGAGCTCCATCTTTTCTCCTCTGTCCGCTCAGGTGTGTTTTCCCTGCAAGAGGTCATCAGATCGCCATGCGGAGCCAAAAGATTCCGTGCCAGATTTTCGCTTCAAGTGCTTGTTGAGTGGCTTGCGTGAAAAAGGCGGATGAATGGCAGCTTTTCTCACAACTACAATTTAGTGAGACGCCTGTGTGAAAGGGGCTTTAGTTTCCTGATGCAAGGCTGGAAGATTCCGTAACCCTTTTCACACTGACCCTCAAAGGCAAATGTTTACGATACCGCCATGGAATGGTGTACCGTCCCGGAGCTTTTGTGTGAAAGGGGTGTGAGACATTTTTTTTCCCCCAACAAAAACAACAATCGTAAGTAAACACAAGATTAAGTGATTGCCTTGTATAATTGTGTGAAAACAGCAGTTCGGATTCTCTGACTCGTCGCAGGCTGAGTCCCAATAAAAAGTCCTATCTTTTTTTTTTTTTTTCTAAAAACTCCTATCTTAACAGAAAACAAAAACAACAGCAGCAACAAGACACAACCAAAAAAAAAAAAAAAACACAATAAACAAACAAACAAAAAAAAACATTAGCTAAAGAGAGAGATAAAGCAATAATCATAATGAAGCAAATCAAAACAACATTAACGTAAGAGACAAAAAACACACCAGATGGGTGATCCGATGCCAATGGGGTGGATAGAGAAGAAAGTGGCTGTTGTAAATGCGTGGCTGTTGTGCCGCAGATCCGTACGTGAAGATCCACCTGATGCAGAACGGCAAGCGTCTGAAGAAGAAGAAGACCACCATCAAGAAGAACACGCTCAACCCGTACTACAACGAGTCCTTCAGCTTCGAGGTCCCCTTCGAGCAAATCCAGGTACCAGATCCGCTTTGGATGTCGACACGGCAGTATGGAAGATAATGATACATGCCAAATTCAATATTTGATGATGACACGTCGGCAAATATGAACATGCAATTATGTCAGTATGGATTTTTGACTCCGGTCTTGTGCGTGCGTGTTTGTAGAAGGTGCAGGTGGTGATCACGGTGCTGGACTACGACAAGATCGGCAAGAACGACGCCATCGGCAAAGTGTTCGTGGGCCTCAACAGCTCGGGCACGGAGCTGCGCCATTGGTCCGACATGCTGGCCAATCCCAGGAGACCCATCGCCCAGTGGCACGTCCTCAAACCCGAGGAGGAGGTGGACGCGCAGCTGTCCACCAAGAAATAGGCAGAAGCCACCCCGACCCCGATCCCGACCCCCCCTCGCCTGTCGCCTCCTCCGCGCTCCTGCCTTCTTGTATAGTGAAGGGGTGGGCAGGGGCAAAGTATGAGCCCCGGAGCCACAAAAGGTCCTCCGAGTATTTATATCCACAAGAGAACTGGAATATTTGTATTTAATTGTGTTTTTATTTTTGACTGAATCTTTATTTCCCCTCAACCTGGACACAAACAGCAGAGAAAAGCAAAGTCAAATAAAAGCCAAATATGAAATTCCATTACATTCCACTTCATCATCACTACATATTTCAAGTAAAAGGCATTTACTGTATATCCAATTTTTAAGTTAAAATAAATGTATTAATTTATATTTTTATATTAATATATTAATTTATATTTATTTATCAACTTTTCCTAAAATTAGCCAATAGATTTTCATTGACCTCAGGGCCGTTTGATTTATTGTAAATGAAATTTTGACAAATTTGTCAAATACCCCAATATTTACATATATATTTAATTATGTTTTGTTCAATTATTGGTTGATTTGAATTGATATTAGTCATATTCAGAAAAAAAAAATGCAAATAGATTTTTGGCATTATTTGAATTTATTTTATTAAATAGTTTTTTTTTTTAAGAGAAAAATATGAGATAATAGGCTGATTTATTGTAAATGAAGTAAAAAGTATATATAAAAAAGTATATCATCTCCATGACGAAAAATAATTTTAGAAATATTGAAATGATTATTTAATTACAATTGAATACATTTATAATGTTAACATTTTCTTTTGGAAGGGGATTTTATTATTAAACGATCAACTATTTTACACATTACCCATCAAGGTACTCTGGACTGGTCGCCGTCCAATCACAGGGACACATATAGACAAACAAGCATTCACAACTATTTCACACATTCATTTGATCCATGGAGATTCAAACACAGAACCTCTTGACTGCAAGGCAGCCGTGCTAACCACTAAGCAAATGTGCTGCCGAAAACTTTTATGTTGTTTAAAAAATCAAAATGTGGCCCCTGGAGCAACACATTTTGCCCCCCTCCCAACCCCCCTTCTTCAATAGCCAGTCTGTGTAAATACCTCAGTGATATCCACGCCTCCTCCTCGCTTTACCGCCGCATCCTCGCCATCAGGGTCTCTATTGTCACTTGGTCGCCACCCCTCACCCCCACGCCCCCACAAACCCCCTGGCCCCCCCTTCTTTTAAGCAATATGATGTGAATAGATGACAGCATAGCGCATGACTTGACACACTTGTACATATATGACGTCCATCTGTCCGTCCTTCCACGCTGTATGCTGTATATTGTATATGTTATGCAGGCCACATGTGTTTCTATGTTGTTCTTTCTGGATGTTTTTAATCAGATGTTCTATTTTAAACACGTGTACATGGCGCACATGTGCGTGCGTGTACGGGCGACTTTGTGTGAACCAGAGCCAATATGATGCAATCCAGGATTTCTGAAAAATACTACTTTTTGCAGAAATACTTCATTATTGCATTCCATGTTAATGTGTATATACATATATATATATGTATGTATATATTAGGGGTGTCCAAATTATCTATATAATTAGGGTGTTCATTATGAGTGAATTTAAAGTTCCTATAACACCACTATTTTTTTTTTTTAATTCTTTTAACTTGGAAAGCTTTTACTGGGGGAATTCCCAAACACGTCCACGTCAAAAATTAAGCAGTAATAAATGCAATAATAATGCATATATTTGTGGAGACTGGGGTCAAGTTGTATTTTACAATTTTAAAAATGTGCAGAATTTCACAAGTTAGTTCATGTTAAAGATTAGAAAGCTCTTAATATGAAAAGAAAAATGCACTGAGCTGTCACCGTCTTACAAATGCAGTTATGCCATCTAGTGGCAGAAACATTACCTCAACACAAATCAATATCACACTCGTTTTTTTAGAGTAGGCCTACAGTACAGCTTTTTCAGTTTAACTCAATTTTAGGAATTATTATGAAATTACTGTATAAATGACTAAAAGATGCAGCCATATTTCTTAATTTTATGTTAACAAGAATATTAAAACTAAGAAAAAATATTTTGTTGTAGATTTAGAAGATATATAAAATGTGTAATTAATTGTGCTAGTGATCAAAATCATGATTAATTATAATTAAAAAATTTAATAACTTGACACCCCTAGTATATATGTGTGTGTGTATATGCATATATATATATATATATATATATATATATATATATATATATATATATACATCTAAGTATATATACATACCGTATATAAAGTATATATATATATATATATACATATATAAAAAGTATCAATAAAAAGTATCAATATATGTTCATATGCTATACATGTGCTAGCTATATAGGCCTGTGCTAGCCGACATCCAAAAAAGGCCATGAATTGCTTTGGTTATTTGAGGGGGGACTTCAACAAGCACATGATTTCTTACAACTTTTTTCTACTTATTTGTCAGTCCGTGGGTCCTCGCCTTTCCTCAATCGTACGATGAATCTCGTATCGTTATGCTCGACGCCCCCACTGAAGTCGAGCCGTCGTGATAAAAGCACCAAGTCGTCGCCGTCGTGTCCTTAATCTCTTCTCTTTACCCTTGTTTTTATTTATTGTTTGTTTGGGGTGATTTTGCCTTGTCGGCCGGCGTCTCTGCTTTTTATTTGATTGCTTTCCTTCAATCGTAGGAGACAAAAAAGCGCCCTCAGGGGACGCCGGTGCGTAAACACTGCCATGCACCGGGAGGCTAAGCTAGCTTGCTATCCTCTCGTGTCGCACTCTGTTCGGGAACAAAACGAGTCTTGGCTTTCAGTTGCCTCGGCGCAGCGACGCCATTTTTTTCACTGCCAACCGTTGTACCCATTTGCACTCTAGGATTTTCGGTAGTTTGCGAAAAGTCGTCATTGCGTGTAAACAAGATGACGGAACAAGCTAGCAGCTATCTTCTTTCTGCCAACCTCATAAAGCAAAGTTATCCCATTACATTTATTACACGGAGGGTCAGTTTTTACTTTCAAAGAAATCTCACGGCACACCACCAAACAAAAATGTCACGTAAAATCATATATAGGCCTACTCAATGTGTAGTGTGTGTCTAAAGCGGTTATTCTGTTGTATGAATGGCAAAAGGTGGCTACAAAGGTTCATTGTAGCTTCTGTCATCTTATGGAAGCGCATCTAATTGTTCAGCCTGTCACTATATGTTGCTGGCTTTCAGAAATATGTTATTTGTAGGAAATAAATCCTAATTTAGTCAAATTGGATCATTTCAACAGCCACTGGCTGCTTTCTTGCGTTTATATTTGCCAAAATCTCGTGTTCGAGTGGTCGGGGGGACTTTCTAAGCGTTTTCTCCAGTGTTCTTGTGTAGTTAGCGTTAACGTAGCGCTATTTGCGAAGATGCTACCCATCACCATCATTCCGCGGGCGTCTCTCGACAGACGCCCGCTTTGTGTATCACTGTGATGCCGTGCGTGTAGACGTGTAGACTTAGCACTAGTTTGTTCCGTTGTGATGTCGTCAGTTTCCCGCCAAGAGAGTTTGTTGAGCACTGTGCAATACTCCTGCGTGCATGTGATCATTCCATCATACAAAAAAAAAGGCGAAATTCCGAGCGAGGAAGCAGCGACGACGTTCCCCGTTTGGTTTGGTTATCCTCTGGTGCGCATGCATGAGTGTGTGTGCACAGTTCAGGGAGTTAAATACCAAACGAGCACTCCAAATCTGTGTGTGTAAATATTTACATAAAAAAATGTATATCTATAAGAAATATGATAATCTAATCTTTTATGTGTCGCCATCCTTTTCTATTGGAGGTTACAATGTTGAATGTACAGTACGGACCGTGTTGGTGTTAATTAGATGTACTTTGCACTTTTATTTTGTATAAAAACAAACTTTTAGCCCCTCCTTTTTGCATCATTTTCAAGCTCCTTTCCCACCTGAAGAAGAGGAGCGGCAAATTTTAAAGAAAACATGTTGGGAAGCAGAAAATGTGCAAAGCAAAGTAGGAAAAGGGCAGGAACGCAGCGACTGGTGGGTAGGTGGCGGTGCAGAAAAACACAAAAACAAACGACAAAATAAAAGCCATTCAGCTGCACCGCCGCCGTGCCAAGCTCCGCCTCTGACGATCCCCTGCACCAATCAGAGCGAAACCTGTAAAAAAAAATAAAAAAAAAAGTACGTGAAGATCCTTGTTGCCTTTGCTGTGTTTCAAAAACTGCCTGCTTGACTATTCTGTGCGTTCTCTCCTCTGTGAACTCGTAAAATTGTTCATTCTTATTTATTTAGTTTTTATTTTATTTTATTATTTTTTTCTCTGTGTGTGAGTGAGGGTGCGTGTGTGTGTGTGCGTGTGTTGTGATTCAAGCTGTGGAGTTTTCTGACTGTTGTTCTATAACTTCATATATATACAAATGATCAATCAATAAAAAATGTTTTATTTCCCTGTTGAGATACAGAAAATTCACGTGTCCTCTTTTCTTATATAAAAAGCAGTCCATTTACCTTTTATTTATTTTATTATTATTTTTTTATTATTATTATTTTTGTCAAAGCGGTAATTGAAGTCCACCAGCTCTCCTTGTTGTCTCTCTCAACTTCTCAACTGCTGCCCTCTAGCGGTCAAATAGCTCAAGCGGTCAAAAGCTTGGCAACTCATGGAACACTACTGCCATCTGGTGGCGGTAAAGCACATCACCGCAGCTAAATACAGATGTACTGTAGTACTTCATTAAAATGTCACTTTTCTGATAAACGTAACGCTCGCTTCTGTATTTAATATGATAATTTACAATAATAAAAAGACAAAAAATGCAGTAGTTCCGACAGACGGTAAGGGCCATTTAACATAAGGATGTAGCGTCCAATCACATAAGAGAGTTTTTACATGTTTAAATGTGAATAACCTTTGTGAATAAGATAAGATTATCTTTTATCTTTTCCACTTTGAAACCTGCGCTCAGACATGCGGAAGTGACGTCATATAAATAACCCTCGCCATCTTCCAGAGCTGTCGATTTTTATATCAGTATTGATCATTTTAAATGTAGGCGATATTTTGTGTAAAAAAAATGTTAAGAAAATTAGTTTCCAATCACTCATAGAGCTAGTATTAAAAACCAACGCTGTGGTATGCGGATGCGACGTTGTGACAGACGGAAGTGACGTTTAATCAAGTTGCCAGTGTTCATGGCAAACAATCTGGATTGTTACTTGAAAATATTTTCAAGACACAATTATACTATTCTTTCAGAGCCTGACATGTTATTAAAATACGTACTACAATGAAAACTTAAAAAAATATTAATAATCGTAAGAGTGTGAAAAGAGTGTTTTATCGATAATATCAGCGCTATTGTCAAGCGTTATACTTTTATTTTGAAAGACTACCGGGTTCATGTTTTTAACCATGCTAACTTAACTAAGTCGCCTGTTGCAACCTGCAAGAGTTGACTGCAAACGCCACAGCAGCTGCCCACAACACGCGTTGATTAAGTCATTTGTTTTCTTCGACGAAGTAGAAGATGCTTTCCTACATCATCGGGGTGAGTCCACTTCAAACAGCACCAACATTGTTTATCGGTGTGTGTCTCGGGGTTCGCACGCTTGCTAGCTTTAGGAGTGTAAATAGTGTTTGGGCAAGATGCCCGGACTCGCCCTCCGGAAAATGTGACTCACTTGACCCGCTCGGCGAGCCCGCTTAAGCCGCTAAATGAGCCCGTTAAGCTGGGACAACGCCCCGCTGAGCCCCCTTGAACAGACAGTCGGCCAATGTTAAAAATGCTAATGCTAATTTGTGTCAGGTTATCCGGAGCGGCTTTGATGGGCTCGTCAACCTACTCTTCAGGCTCCTCTTCCCCCGAAGGAGGCCCGCCATCACCCTGGAGGACCCCAGCGTCAAGTATGCACTGCGGCTCATTGATAAGCAGGTGAGGCGTTCACCAACGCACCCTCCTCCTATACGAAGGTGTGTCATTCATTGCAAGTACAATACAGCACATTTTGATGATGATAGTCGGGACTTTTTGAACATGACATGATGTAAAGTAAGATTATTATTCTTTTGAACATGGCATTGTGTATAAGACGTCCTCTGGTTTATTTTCAGATCGTGAGTCACGACACACGGAAGTTCCGCTTCGCTCTGCCGTCAGGCGAACACATCCTGGGTCTCCCTGTGGGTCAGTATGACATTTAGCAGGTTCCTAATCATGTCCTTAATTAATCATCCCAAACACGGCACTGTCATCCCCAGGACAGCACATCTATTTGTCGGCCAAAATCGACGGCAAGTTGGTGGTCCGCCCGTACACGCCCACGTCCAGCGACGACGACAAAGGCTACGTGGACCTGGTCATCAAGGTGATGACATCAATTTGACTTTTCCGTGGTTTACTGTTGTTTTATGACTTGTTTTAATATCCGTCCACGCGCAGGTTTACTTCAAAAACGTCCATCCCAAATTCCCAGAAGGTGGCAAGATGAGTCAGTACCTGGAGAGTCTCCGCATCAACGACACCATCGACTTCAGAGGACCCAGTGGGCTTCTTATCTACCAGGGCAAAGGTGATGCACAAATAAGACATTAGTTTCATGACATAATGAATTATAGTGTGTTGTTTTTTTATATATAACATGGTGTGAGGTTTATACTCGTCTGTCATTCCTAATAATAATGGCACATTTTTCTGTGCAGGTGTTTTTGCCATTCAGGCTGACAAAAAGTCTCCAGCTGTGACCAAGACGGCTAAACATGTGGGCATGATCGCGGGCGGGACAGGTAAATTGTCCATCTCCAATCGCAAGCTTAACATCGTCAATGTTTATGGTCTGCGAAATATTTGTAAACGTGTATTTTGTGAACGTTGCATCAGGGATCACGCCCATGCTGCAACTCATCACGGCCATCATGAAGGACCCACAGGACCAGACGGTGTGCCACCTGCTCTTCGCCAACCAGGTCAGTCAGACCCTCTCCCGGCATCCTCATGTTGGGCATATTGAGCAAATATGGCGTCCCAACAGACGGAGAAGGACATCCTGCTCAGGCCCGAGTTGGAGGAGATTCAGGTCAACAACCCCGAGCGCTTCAAGCTGTGGTTCACCGTGGACAGAGCGCCCGCAAGTATGTTCAGCTACACGTTTGGACAACTATGTACAGTATTGTCATCTTCCGTGTGTATTTTTTTAGAGTGGGAGTTCAGCGAGGGCTTCATCAGCGAGGCGATGGTGCGGGACCACCTTCCGCCGCCCTCTGCCGACACCCTGGTGCTGATGTGCGGACCGCCGCCCATGATCCAGTTCGCCTGCAACCCCAACCTGGACAAGGTGGGCCACACCGCCGAGCGCAGGTTCACCTTCTAGAACGCTCAGGTGTGACCTGCCCCTCCGTCCGCCGTACATGCTGTATTTATATCGCGTCACTCCAAATATGGTGCCTTATGTTTGTTGTTTTTGTATCATGCAGACTGATGTTTAACGCTACTTGTGTGGATGCAATGTCATTTTCCACTTCTCTGCCACTTGGGTTTTTGATTCGTAATCAATCAATAATCAATGTTGATTATCATGCATGTCAGCACTTTAACAGAGGACCCAGAAAGATAAGACATGACGACACAAGTTTTGTCCAATTTGTTTGATATGTTTGATAAAGGCTTCTCCCTGAACACCTTTTGCCGTTAGTGTCTTCTTTCCTCCTTGTGCTAACTGTCACAATTTTGTTCGCACAGACAATCCAATTTTCAGGGTTGAACCTCGAGGCACAAACGAGACGAGCATGATGAAGTTGCGCAATCGTCTAGCAATTAGTGAGTAACTTTTAAGAGTTGACAAGGTTTCGGTCATTGTGCCGCGTAAAGGACTGAAAAGAGAGGCTGTTGGATTATTATTTTTTTTTTTCCTTTGAAGGTGAGTCGATGAAACACGCATATGGAATGAATCATGCATGTGTGTTCATTGTTTAATTTTCTGTATACAGGTTGAAATCTTCAAATTGAGCCCAAAATGGCCGACTTTATGCAAGGTTATTTTAGTTAACGAAAAACCATTTTAGTTAATAAAATAAACAAAAATGTTCTTTAAAAAACAAAAACTAAACAAACTACATTTTTATGTTTATAAAACTAATTACAGCGAAAATGTGCTTTGATTTAGTCTTTGGAAAATAATTTAATGCATGAACCTTTGGGGATAATTTAAATGTGATTTTTGAGTATGTCAGAAGTGACGTCATCTTGCAGCAGCTAATAGAAAAGCACCTTCAGATAACGTCGGAATTTACCTGTTGACTTTTGCCTTAAATGGCCTCAGCCTCTCTCTATACGTATGCAGACTTGTGAGATACGATGATATACTGCCCTCCTGTGGATGAGGGATCATGTACGTTACTGTACTGATTTTATCAGGCTTTTCTGTCTAAATGCAATCACAAGACTTTTTTTTATTATTATTATTATTTATTTATTTATTTTTATTTATTTATTTTTTTGTTCTCTTTAATCATTTAATGTATGCTGATGACTTGGTAGTAATGACACCTTATAGTGCTGGTTTACAGCAACTACTTAAAGTATGTGCTGAGTATGGGGTGCAATATGACATCCAATATAACCCTTTTAAAACTGTGGTAATGATGATTAAATCTAAGGCGGATCAAAAGCTGATATTTCCATCTTTCTATTTGTCCAAACAAGAACTTAAAGTTGTAACAAAGGTAAAATATTTGGGCCATGTGTTGAGGGATGATTTAAGTGATGATGATGATGTACTGAGACAGTGCAGAAAGTTATATGCTTGCGCGCAAATTTAGTTACTGTTCTGATGATGTTAAAATTTAACTCTTTAAAGCCTACTGTACTCCATTATATTCCCCACATCTATGGCGCAACTATAGAAAAGGAATAATGAATAAGATCAAGGTTGCATATAATGATGCTTTAAGAATTCTGTTAAAATACCCTAGGTGGGAGAGTGCAAGTTTGTTTGTTGCCTCAAATGTTCCAACATTTCATGCACTATTAAGGAATTTTATATATGAATTTATGTGTCGAATTAATAGATCCGGTAACGGAATTATAAAATCGATAAATGATCCTTTTTTAAGTGATTCTAGATACACTTCATTGTTCTGGAAATACTGGATACATGAACTGTATGTTGTTTGAACAAAGGACTATTTTTCATGTGTGTTTTTATGTAAGTGTGTTTTTTGTATGTTGTTGTATTATTTGTTTGTTCTTAATGGACTTGAGTCTGTCAATAAAGATACTTCTTGGTCCAATAAAGCTTTTTAGAGAAAAAAAAATAGCATGTGATGACGTTGATACCCAAGAAATGGCCGTGATGACGCCGCCACCCAGCAGACAGAGGGGCAGAAGGGGACAGCACCTAGAAATCTAACAAGCATGCAGTAACACCAAATATGAACCCTTCGTGCCCAATTGGAAGTGAATCTTGAGGAATTGGTGACTGTACGGTGTCATTTGACGTGGCCTACTAAATCCCCTGCTGGCAGCAACTTGGTTCCTGACTATAAAAACACAACCATTAGTTACAAAATGCCAAATAGAGAAGCAGCAATCTAAGTTATAACAATGCGGTGGCTCTCACTAACAGGCAGAATCAAGTTACCAGATTTAAATGAAAAGATTCTATGTACGTAGACCATGTTTGTATAAATTTTGATACTTGGCCCTCAAGCAGTGATTTTTTATTTTTTTTTCCCCATTGAAATGTGATTTACGTTGAGTTGAGTTTGAGCATGCTGCGAAACAAAATGGCTGACGTGAACATTTGATAAACATATTTGAACATTTCTTTCTTTTTGTAGTTCCCCCACAGCTGCATTGAACTGCGCTTCACTCGAGACCCTCAAAAAGGTACATTTACCTTTGTGCTTACGCGTTAACATTGTTTTTCTTCTGCTTATGTCCACTAGGTGGTGCCAAAGCATCTCAGAGCCCTGGAGAAGCTGAACCACTTTTGGTTAACCCGTCGGGGAGGCCTCACGACAAGGCGATGACGTACCCAAAGCCGTGACAGCAGGTAGGTTGCGTTAATAATTCAGCAACTTTGAGAAGCGGAGGGGGGGGGAAGAGTGTCTCATTCATTCTTTCACTCACTCACTTTCTTTGTGTATTTTTGCAGGCCATCTTTGGGATAAGCCAATCATGTGGCAGCTCATCATCCTCTGTCAAATGAGTCAATGTGGAGGAGGCGGAGGAGATAGACAGGTGAGCTTTTTTAAAGAAAAATATCACGATGCATCGACACAGAAGAAATGTGGATTCATGCAACATTTCCTGAGAAATACACATTATTTTGATCGTGTTTTGATCACAATAGTTTGATCGTAATTGCCCAGTATCATAATTGCCCAGTATCATACAACCACAGATCTGAAGATATTTTATATTATTATTATTATTATTATTATTATTTTAAGGTATGTACAACATGCTGCCTGTTCCCCTTAGTTATTTCACTAGAATACTACTTATTCTTTAGTACGTCTATTTTATTTAAGTTTTTATTTGATATTTCATAATTTTAATCATTCTTTTTTGAGTAGAAATGTTCTTATTTTAAGTTTAGTATTTTCATTTGATTTATTAGGGGGTTTTTGTTTTATCATTTGATTTTTTTGTTTTGTTATTTTATTTGCTTTCACAGTACACATGAGAGTATAGTACTGTGATTTATTAATTTATATTTTAATTCAATTCCTTTTTTATTTTTTTGTAATTGCATTACAATTGTAATTTAAAAAAAATGATTTGAATTATTACCGTTTATTTTTATTTTTATTGCGCCTATTTTTCTTTTATTATTGTTTGAATTTTTACAGTTTTCGTTTTGTATTTTATTTGCTCTTATGTACAGCTTTACCATTTAAAATGTTACATTATTTTGTATTTCTGTAGATTTTTTTATTGTATTTATAAAAATTTGATATGGATATGTCTTAATTCGAACCTGTTTAAAATGATTAGAATTTTATTTGTATTTTTTTTATTGTTTGAATTTGTGTATATATATATTTTTATGATTTTGTTAGCTTATGTATACATATCAAGTCGACCCTCAGTAGTGCAAGAAATGCGAGTGCACAGGGAAACAGATTAGAGGCGTGTGATGAGTCTCGGAGGTTGAAAGCAGATTATCAACACATCTTCTCAGTACAACTTCCTGTTCACCTCTTTGTTTACGATCACGTGCCGCTGTTGACTTTGCCGCTGTGTGGAGTCAAGTTAAACCAGGAGCCTCCTTCCTAAAGTCACTTTATTTTTAGGGACAGAAACTGGCGGAAGACGCAGAGGGCGGAATTAGGTGCTAATCGGGATGAGCGAGGCTCAACGGGAATGCGGCAGGGATCGCTCGCACACTCTCTCGGAAGACAACACAAAGATATTGACGCACACGCAATCCTGTACTGATTTCCAGGTATGTAACTTTAAAATATGCCCACTTTGTTTTATTTGAAGACATTTGGTTTACAAAGGCTTTTGTTAGAACCCTTCAGTTTCTCCTTCGTCCCATTTGGGCTATTCAAATTTAATGAGCGGCATGCAATGTTTATTATCTGGTTACCAGAGTCATGTTGCATGTACACAATAGTGTGTGGAGAAGTTGGTTTCTTTGCCTAAATTTGTAGAAAAGTTGGATCAATTTTGATTGACATTTGTTTCAGATTTTTCACCATACATTCTTTGTAACACAATTTAATACACTACCAAAAATGTTTTAATGTGTTTTCAATAAGAAAAATAGCACTCAACAGTATTTTATAGTATTGTTAAGCCTTGGCCACAAGGGGGCAATATAATGTGTACAAACAGGTACCATCATGTTGATGCTAGTTCCAAAAACCTTTGTGTGGAATTTTGCATCACGTGTTAGCATTCAGCTAGCAGACTTGCTCAAAGGAAAGGTTATATATTTTAATATACAACGCTGTGTAATTTGTTGAGTTCGCAGCCACCATCTTACTGCTTTTATATCAAATGTTTACCATCCAAAATTTACTTGTACTCGTTTTTTAAAGTGTAATTCCACCATAAGACCAAGCTTAAGTCAACATAGAGCAGCGCACATGACCAAATTCAGAAAACAGGTGAGCCACGATTCGTCATTAACCTGAGCCCTGAGCAAGTGTGATGTCATTTCCAGTCGACAGCAAGTGACAAAATGGCCACCGCACAAGATGGATAAAAACGGTTGGATTTTGCTGCTTAATTCATATTCTACAAATATACAATATTAATCTGAATGTTGTGTTTAGACTAGTTGGGGGGCAGGCATAAAACATATTGTAAAGACCACTTTTTGTTGACTTCCCCTTTAAACAAATACTATTAAACACAATTGGCACATAAAAACTGCCAATAATGTAAAAACACAACACGATAGAACTGAAATGAGTTCTTCTTTGGATCATTTTCCGCACTTGGCAGAGGTCGTAACATTGCCTAGACAGCTAGTGCAGACTCCTCAGCGGTTCCAAGGATCTTGAGGGAATGAGGGTGGTTGGTGTGTTGCTTTTCATGCATGCAGGAGGAGGACACGCGTGTCCTGCAGCTACCCACACACACATGCACAGCAAATGAGCGTTTCTTCTGTGTCGTGTCGCAACACATCCACTTGATGCGTAGTCGGGCTGACAGGTTGTGTTTTGTTGTGCTGTAATCCTCTCTGGATGTAAAATATGATTTTAACACATTCTTTTATATTTGCTGCGATTAAAGGAATCTCGTTATCAGAGGAGGCTGGGAATTAATCACAATTGTGCTGCACATAAATATATTTTTATAATCTCAGGCGTTCAATTGTGTGCCCTCATATTGCCAAAAACAAGCCAAGGCACTGAATTATTATTCATAATATGAGTCATCCTCCACAGCTACTGTGTGTTATCTCTACTGTTGATTTTCTTTCACTTTTGACATTTTGCTTTATTGCCCATCACCGGCTTTTATTAGGTTCTATCATTTTGAACACACACTCAAGACTTTGTTTTACCGCGCTGTCCAATATGTCATACCTTTTAAAAAAAAATAATGGACCTCATTCTAATGCATTTGTGCTGGTTATTCCCCTTTAACGACACATTTTGCTCCACTGAAGAATCCAGTTCACCTGTCAGAGACTGCGCATGCGCAGTTAGCACTGAGAGCGTCAAGGTAACGAGTGTGTTCAGCAAGAATGCGGAAGTGGTCGCCGTCTTCCATGTCAACGTGATTCAGTCGCCTTTATATTATTTACAGAGGATTTATCACACGTTTATTTAACATGTAGCCTGTAGAGAGGGTGCACAGTAAATAGGAATAAGTCTTAACGGAGATTTTATTTTGGAATAACGTCCGGATTTCGCCATTGGAGGCTGTGGAGGGAGTGAAACGGAAGACCCCCAGTCACGGAGAGCTGGCAAGCTGGTGTGTGAAGCTGCAGAGATGCGCTACGTAGCAGAAAGCAAGCAAACGGCAGCTCTCGAAGGGAAAGTGGCCATTAAACGGATCACCCCTGTTTGAGATGAACCTTGGCCGTTTCCGCTGCGCATTTCGGAGCTAAAACCCGCGGCGCGGCGCCAGGTGGGGGCGCATCGATCCAGGACGGACTCGGGAGGGGTCGCATCATGGGGAACGAGGCGAGCCTGGAAGGAGGAGGCGAAGGCCCGCTGCAGGGGCTCCCCGAGGGGCTGGCACCCGACGGGGCCGGCGGCTTCGTGCGGATCCCCGGCGGGGCTCCGGTGGACCTGGCGGAGCTGACCGAGGAGCAGCGGAAGCAGCTCACCACGGCGATGTCAAGGGCGCAGGGCAGGCAGCCTGCGGGTGCCGCGGCCGCACGAAGGCAGGACTCAGTATTAGCTTACTATTTCTACCGATTTGCGTGCTATTTTGTACACAAAAATATCCGCGCTAACCAAGCGGATGGATGTGTTGTGGCTGAGCGGGTGTCAGATCACGCCCATTTTTCTAATCCATCCAGACGCGATCTCATTATTAAAGCCAATTTTCATGGCTAATCATCAGCATCCGTGCACACAATTTCACGAAAACGCGTTCTTTATCCTTGATTTGTAACGATGCATTCAATGGACTGAGTGTAGCTGTGTGTGACTGTGCTGTTTTTCTTTTTTTCTTTTTTTTTTTCTACAGGATGCACACGCGTAAATACTTGCACAGGGCCGTTGAATAGCATACAATCCGGATTGTTTATGTCAGATCAAAGGAGGAGACACACCTCCAGTATTTGTGCCAAAATTGTCGAAATGCCTGCTGGGTAGTGGGTAATAAAAAAACAACAATGTTGTTCTTTTTTCCCCCCTCTCTATTTGAACGTCATATTATCACGAATGACAGCACAAAATGGTCGCTTGTATCCACGTTAATGTTGCCAATTAGACTGATCTGCCAATGAATTTGGCCAGATTGGATTTTAATGGTGTGTGGCTGAAGAATGGGAGGAGCTTGGAGGCTGCCAATGCCAACAAAATGAATACAAATGTCTGATGCAATTGTCTTTTTACTGGCTGTAATTGAGAAATGTTACAAGTGTGTTAGCTAGGAAATGTGGATGGTCGGGGGTGCATCAATATTAATATGACTAAAAATAGAAGCACAGTGTTAATGTCACTCCCTCTCAGACTTCCCTCCTTTTAATTTGAAGCGTCTGTCTGGTGCTCCCTGTCCATGGTGCTGAAATGAACATAACGGTGAATTGTGCACTAGTAGAGCAGTGTGATGATACTACACAGCAATGGTAATGTAGGCCGATATGTTGCATAATGAGTACCACAAAAAATTTGCTCCTCACAGAGCACAGAAATTGATTCCCTCTCGCCTCAGAGCTAACAAAGCTGCCACTTCATCTTTGTGATGTACACTCACTGTCATTCAGCCGTTTTCACTTACTCGTTAGTCGTTAGAAATAGACCACGGTGACGACATGCTACACATTCATGTTGACATGTCCACTAACTGAACATATATTAATTATTAATTAATTAATTATTAGAACACCATCATCATGCTAGACCTTGGCGATAGCCCTTTTCTTATGAACAACTTTTTGTCTCCCTCAGACCGTCGGAATCTGGTGTTCAGCAGCCAGGGGCCTCCAGGGGCCCGGCAGGCCTCAGTAAGAGTCGCACGGTAGACGCCTTCAACCAGAGTCCGCCTGGCAGGCCCGCTGCAGGTCGCAGCCCCTCGTCCCTCAATCTTTTTGAGTCACGATTCCGGCAGGAGCCCAAAGACTCTGAAAGCAAGTCATCCGGCATGTTTGGCTCCAGCTTTCTCAGTGGGGCCAACCCCCTCAGTGCCATGTCATCCATGACCTCCTCTGTGTCCTCCTCCATATCCTCCATGGGTGATTCCGTCAACATTCCCAAGTTTGGGCTATTTGGGGAGGAGGAAGGAGCTACACCTGAGTCCAGTCAGGGAGGAAAGCCACCTGCCAAGGGCCCTCAACAAGGGTCAGGTCCAAAGACGCCACAAGGGGGGGCCCACAAACAGGGTCAAGGCCCTTCTGGGCAGGGGCCAAAACCCGGGCAAGGACAAGCAAGCCCAGGGCCCAAATCTGCTCAGGGACCTCCTGGACAGGCTCCGAGGCAAGGCCAGGGGCAGCCAGGACAAGGGCCTCCTGGGCAACAAGCACCTAAACCAGGTCAAGGAACTCCAGGGCAGCAGGGACCCAAACAAGGTCAAGGTCCACCAGGTCAGCAGGGTCCTAGACAAGGTCAAGGTCCACCAGGTCAGCAGAATCCTAGACAAGGTCAAGGTCCACCTGGACAGCAGGGACCCAGACAAGGTCAAGGCCCACCACGCCAACAGACACCGAGAGAGGGTCAAGGACCAGTCAGCCAAGGTGCTAAACAGACACAGAGTGGTCCTTCGCAACAAAAAGAACCTCTCAAGTCTGGACCAAGACAGGAAGGACCACCAGGGCCTGGGGCTCATCCTGGGGATGCTGCCAAGAGTCAACAGGGTTCCGCGAAGCCTGCAGGGGGAATCTGTCCGCTGTGTAAAACCACCCAGTTGAATAATGGATCTAAGGACCCGCCAAATTACAGTCAATGCACTGAGTGTAAGAACCAGGTCTGCAGCCTTTGTGGATTCAGCCCCCCGGACTCAGCTGTAAGTTTGTTCTATATTTTTCTTTTAGGACAGCAGTGAACGTATGGTATGTATCGTCTAACTAAGACTTTTCTCTTTTACCATACAGGGTAAAGAATGGTTGTGTCTGAACTGCCAGATGCAGCGAGCAATGGGGGGCATGGACCCCCCGGGCATGACAAAGCCCAAACAAGGCTCGGTCCCACCCTCGCCACAGAAACAGGCTTCGGGAAAGCCCGGCAAGCTGCTCATCAAGCAGCAAAGCACCACCGACCAAGGCTTGACACCCCCCACCACGCCAAGGCAGAAATCCCCAGGTGCTAGCTCTCCAGGACCACTTTCTCCAGGTTCCTCATTGGGAGGCTCCCCCAAGATTGATCCAAAGACCGGCCGCCCGATTCAACAGAAGGCCAGCCCCCAGCAGTCACCAGCGAAGGCCAAGCAGGAGTCTAGCTTCTTTGGTGGCTTGGGAGGTATCAGTTTTGGAGGCTTGACTGATTCAGTCAAGCCGGCCGTGGCTTCCTCACAAGCTGCTGAATCCGTCACTGGAAAACTGTTTGGCGGTTTCGGTGGACTGATGGACTCATCCAAACCTCAAGCGCAGGCGACTCCAAAGCAGGAGGAATCTGTCACTGGGAAGCTTTTCGGAGGATTCGGCGGCTTAACCGAAGCGGCAAAACCTCCCGCCACCGCCTCGCAGGTGTTCAGCTTCGGCTCCTCCCTCCTGAACTCGGCCACCAGTCTCGTCACTGGTGAGGAAGAGAAACCAGCCAATTCTCCGCCGGGGTCTCCGCCGGACTCCCCGGCCGACTCCGGACCCGGTTCCGGCCCTGGCTCCCCTCCTGACTCGCCCTTCTCTGGTCCGGGGTCTCCCGCCGATTCGGATTCTGCTCCTGACACTCCAACGGCTAAATCCAGAAAAGCACCAAGGAGCGAGTCTGTTGAGCAGGAACCCAGTTTGGACTTAGCACCGCAAACTAAGGAAAGCTGTCCTCTCTGCAAGGGGGAGCTGAATGTGGGGACATCAGAAGCGGCCAACTACAGTCTCTGCACAGGGTGTAAGAAAAGCGTGTGCAATCTGTGTGGATTCAACCCCACTCCGCACTTAGGAGAGGTAAGAAACACTCACAAACGCAATCTTCAACACACACGCGGAACCACAGAGTGGAGAGTGAGGCCATAAGACAAATGAGCTTGTTTAAATGCTCATCTCGCCATCAAGGAGCACTTGAAACGCTTGACACCCGACCCTGAGAGTGAATCATGCGTATGTGTGGGATTAGTTAAACACAATTTTCGCAGTATTTTTTATGCGTTAAGATGAGTGGCTGGTAACACGGTTACCGCATTGTGTGTTGGCTGGCTAAGACCAGATGGAACACTATGGCCGTGCGTCAGTTTGTTAGGGAACGCAGGCCAAAAAGGGTTTTCGCTTGAGTGGTTTTTGCAGCATGCGGTCCAGAAACATACTGACGTTGGCTGTTCGCTTTACAGCAATCCTTCATTAATGGCTGCAGACTGATGGGCGCAAGGACGTGGTGTCACTTTGATATCCTTCACCTTTTGTTTCTTTAAGCGAGGAATACAATGTAGGTTAACATATGCTAAACAGTTAAAGAAAAGTTCACCCAACGGCCCAGTGTGAAGCTCTACATTGAAATCCTCAGCCCTGTTTTGAAACCTTCATTCCAAACCCTAATTTGAAACCATAACTTGAAACCCCAACCTTTATTTGAAGCACTAACTCTTGTTGGAAACTCTAATTTGAAACCCAAACTCTGAATTGAAATTAATCCTTTGAAACCCTTGAAACTGTCTTGAAACCATAATTTATCGGTATTGGTGCTTATACCAGCTTTATTTTAAGTTATTGATGCTCGTGGTGGGCTGTCGTTTTGTGGCCATTTTACCACAAATTTTTACAATTTCTGTAAATATATTTAGAGTAGTAGAGAAAGATAATAGAAAATTGTCATTAATTTCATTCAATTTTAAGGAAATTTGCACTATTTGGATGTTAGGTCTTTTTTTCCTTAAAATCATTTGTCAAATGTACTAGTGGTATCAGTGCTTGGGAAATCAAACCAAAAATGTTCTTAACGATATGTTCCACCCCAAACACGACATTCTGGTCAGCTTGTGAATGTCAAATGAGCAAACTCGGAAAACAGGTGAGTCGTGATTGGTCATTAGCTAAGCAACTGTGATGTCATTTCCAGTCGACAACAAGTGTCAAAATGGCCTTCCCTTGAGATAGATGAAAACAGCTGGATTTTGATGCTTAAATTGCATTCCACAAACACAATATTAATCAGAATACTGTGTTGGAAAATACATGTTTTGGGTTGACATCCCCTTTAAGGTCCAAAAAGGTAACACTTGGTCCTCTTTGTTTGTCAACAATCCTTGGGTCACATGCTTGTATCTTTGTTACCTGAGAGGGAAATCTAAGCACCCTGTTAGTAATCTGTTGAGTATTCCTGAAAGCCTTCAGTTGGAGCAGGTGTGGTTAAACTGCATGAGAACGACTTCCCGCTGTGACCACACCTCTGTCCTCATGGGAAATCAACCCGCTCATACTCACTCCTCCAGTACTTTTATGGAAATACACAGCTTCAAAGTGTCCACGTTTTGATCGAGTCAGCATTAATTATCAGAAAAAAGTTCATTTTCCCTTCCATTTAACACATTACTTTTATTGCAAATGTAATGAGGAGCCGAGCGACGCGATCAGTGAGCTGAACACAAGCGAGGCAGAAGAAAGTAATTGCGGCGGGGGAACGGGTGACGCCGTAACTCCCAACTAGGCCGCCGCGTTCCTGCTCCAGATGAGTCACAAAGAAATGACGCTGCACATGCTCTAATACATCAAATACGCGTAGCATACGAATGCACCTGAGAAAGTAACGCTCATTGTCTTAACTGACGCAGTCGGCACAAAATAATGAAGGGGGTCCATGTATGAGCCACGTGGGCAGCGCCGCTCTTAATCCTGGTCTCCTAAAAGGATTTAAAGGCCAACGGGAATCCTGTTATTTCTATGGAGGCTTGATCCTCCAGTCAGGTGCGTGTAATCCCTATCAATACCTGTTGTGGAAGCAGGGAAAAACAGTCTAACATGCCCCCCCATTTGATTCTACCTTTTCTTCCACATCCAATCCAGCTGTAAAGTTATTCTGCATCTGCCACCTTCCTCAACACCCCCCTTTCCTCACACTGCCTCACAGCGCTCCCCTCACGTGCCCTGGAGGCCCGCGTGTATAAAAATAGTCAGCGGCCACAAAAGCATGCTAGACAAGCAATTGTGGGTCAGCTCGTTTTTAAAAACATATACGTCTCACTTTTATGTTTCCCGTTTTAATATGTGTTTAACTCATTCACTCCCAGCCATTTTCACAGAAGCAGTCCCGTTCGCTCCCGGCTGTTTTACTGGATTTTGACTGATTTTGCAAGGCCCACAGAATATTGTGTTTAATTGCTATAAAAGCATGGACCCTACCAAAAGAAAGATTAAAGTCTCTTCTTTCATCAGGAAAAAAATGTTTCTGTTTCTGTTTTGCAGCAGTTAGCATTAAAAGAGAGCTAAGTTTCATCAGTTTTCGCAAATCTATTTAAAATTTTAAGTAATTGAGCTTTTTTTCCTACATGGCCCTGGTTGATCTCCTTTGCTCTGTTGCCACCTGCTGGCCGTTTGTCTAATAACTACCATTTCTGCAACCGTTCTTTGCAGTTGAGAGGCTGCATCAAAGCCTTTTGTATGCTCTAGCATAACCCCCCCCCCAAAAAAACATACAAATACGTCTTTGGGATACTGAGAACATTTAAAAAAAACGGATTTATACGTTATTGGGAGTAAATGAGTTTTAATATGTATGCATGTGAGATTATTTGTCGATTCAAATTAAACAAATGTATTTAGTAGTTAGAATCTTCGGTGATGGTGAGGCAGAAGGGTTATGCTTTGTAAAAAATGCACGCACACACATTTTGGCACTGGTCAGTGGTCACGTTCTGTTAGCACAGCCTGTTGTGTTTACATCCTGACGGACGCCGCTCGCTTGTTCCCCCTCAATGCACTTAGCGGCGGTGGCAACACTCCCAGAGTGGAAACAGTAAGTTTTTTGCGTGGACGGGCTGTCTGGCACACCATCCGTCACGGGAAAAAAACTGCACCGGTGAGAAATAAAACGGTGCGGTTGTGAACACCGAAATGGAGAGAACTCTTTGCTTGTGTCTTTTGTGCTTTTTGATTCAAATTTGTCTTCCCATAGCTCGCTAAACAACGTGAAATTCCTGATTAAAACTGAGGCTTGGTCACCAAAAAGTATTTTATTTTATTTTTTATTTCTTGGTGCGACAATCCAACTTTGAAATGATTACCAAGTTAAAGCAGACAAAAATCAATGGGCAGTGGGCACTTTGCAGCGTTAACGAAGAAATGCTTTTTCTTCGGGTAGGCAGACTGCACAGCTGCTGCCACTCTGTTGAACTCTGGTATTGCACATTAACTCACAAGACTTTTTTTTTTTTTTTTTAACTTCCAAAGTAAAATCCTGATTCAAAACTGTCTAAAAATGGGGACATAGTATCAATATAATTTACCGACTAAGGCAGTGACAAATGATGTAAGAAATAATTTTCACTTCCCTTCCCCTTTGTATGCATTACGTTTGAATATATTTTGAAATCAGATTGTAGAGGCGCGCAGGAGCAGTGATCGGTGACGACAGATACGTCGCAAATGTGGTGGGGAGGAGGAGAGATGATAAAGATGTTGAGTGGGATTGCAGGGTGTCTGAAAGGATATGGACGGCGGCAGCCGCGGTCTGCCTTTCTTCTGCAGCGTGCACCGCGACCATCTGACTCGTGACTCAAAAGGCATGTGAGTCACGTCGATGGCACCTTTGGGCAGCGCAAGCTGAGACATCCGCTCAGGCGGAAATGGGAGAAATATTTTAAGAGGGCCACATCACGCCGAGTCAAAAGCCATTAGATCCTCCTGATCAACCTTATTAACAAATGATGGTAATAACTTGCCAATCACTGCGCTGTAAAATACACCACTTTTATAGTCTCTTTTACACAACATACACGTTGGAGTTTAATTAAGTGGGAATTACATTAGCTCAGTGCAGTACCCATAAATTTGCTACATTTATCAGTGTTAAGATCTTTTTTGGCCCATGCTGTTTTTCCTTGACAACTTGTCAACGTGATCCAGACCCTAATTTTAGATAAGCTGAGTACTGACATGCTACAGTAAGGACACAATAATGATTACACTGGTGATGCTAAGGTGTGATGCTGTAAAATTTTATGTTACCTCTCGGCCCTTTTGGTTCTGAAGTTGGGCAATTGATTTGCAGTAAATAGCATTTTAATGTTGACTTTGCACTTAAGCCTCCAGTCCAGCCATTAATGATAACACGATGTCCTCTCATTTCCTTGTTACATTGTCGTCTTCTTTCTCCTCATCCTTCTCTCTCCATCAGTCACATCCTCCCTAAAATTGTCATCTTCCCTCTCTCTCTGTGTCAGCCTCCGTCTAAATTTAAACAGGTAAAACCCACACTGGATCCTTCGTCTTAACAAGCTGCATCAACCTTCACCGGAATGTTTTATTTTAGACAGTCCGCGAGTCTGACTGACCCGGTTGTAATCCTGGCACATAGAATGACTTGTCACGCCTCTTATCGGAGTTCTGCATGCGTCATCTTTGTCGTCGCAAACTCCCGTGGGTGCTGTGGTCGCACATGTGCGATGCTGGAAAATGTCCTTGTAGGTTTGAAGAGAATGGCTTTTCTTTGAGTCATCTTTGCCTCAGTGATGGAGGAAGCTGCAAAATGGTTTACATTTTAATCATTTTCTTGAGTGTTGCACGGAAGCTGGCACGAGAGTCACGTGCAGCTTTAATAAAAGTCAGGAAGACGTTAAGTGACTTGGACCTGGTTTAAGGCATATCACATATCATATTGTGTTTTACAGTGGACACAATCTTTTCCAAGGAGGCTGTTTGAAGTTCAGCTTTTGCAGATTTTGATATACGATGCAACTAACATTGTGAAATTTCTGTCATTTTCATTTCAGAGTGAATGGCTTTGCCTCAACTGTCAGACGAAAAGAGCCGATCAGCTGGACGATACGACTTCCTCGAAGAAGTCAGCACCTGCTCCCGCTCCCTCCTCCTCTCCGGTCCCTGCTTCTGTAGATAGCGAACCCATTGTAGTAGAATCAGCAGCAGCAGACCAAACCCTGCCCGCCCCCGAAACCAAGGTAGCGGCCACACCTACATCAACATTGCACGACGATGATGAATTGCATGCTGTTGGTGCTTCCGACCAGTCACTAACAGAGGAGCTCATGCCTGAGCCTGTCATTCATTCTCAAGACATATCTGAAAGTGCAACTTCCAATGTAGCTGAAATTCAAGAGCAGCAGCAAGAGATCCTTGGCAAAATAGCACAGGAAATCCCACCAATTGAGCAGCTGCAGCAGAGTAGCTCCATTGATATAAACCCAGTGACGGTGCCGCCTGAAGATGAGCATCAATCACAGAGTAATATTGTCAGTACAGCAACTGAGGAAAAGCCAACGACTGTTGAAGAAGTAGTAGCGAACCTCCCTGAGGTTCAGTTGCCGGATACAGGTTTTGATGAGATGCCCGTCGAGGTAGAAAAAGACAAAAATTGCACTGATACTGCGAGTATAGCCCCCTTGACAGAGAGCAAATTTCACTCACTCCAGTCTGAACCTGTCTCGGTCACACAGGAAATCACTTCTCAAATTGATTCAGCAGCAGAATCTCCTGTGACAAAAGAAATTGGGGGAGAATTAATCGATTCAACACAGGCACCAACTCAGACTTTAACAGAAACAGTAGACAAAACTTTCAATAATAGTAATACTGCAAAAGCTGAAGCTGAAAATGTAATAATTGAACCAACAACAGAGGCATGTACAATCAAAGAGGATGCTCCCTCTGTTGTAGTCAATGAAAATGTACCACCATTATCTGAAATTGAGGGCCCTACACATGACAAGTTACAGAATGAAATACAGACAGATGCATCCAAATGCAGAGAACCCGCTGTGACATTAATTGGTAATGAACCCGACTCAACTCTTGAGCAGCAAAATCAAGATGATGTATTAGAACACAAACTTGTAGAAAAAGCACAAGAAACTAGTAGTCTAACTGAGCCAGAAACCAAGCCACTTCATTTTTCTTCGAATGACACGTCTGTTGAAAAAGCATTGTATAGCTCCTTAGACAAAACAGCTGATCAGAAAGTATCTGTTAAAGGCAGTGAGGAAAATTCAGCCGGGCTTGAAACATTTAAAGACGCTCCTGAGGTGTTGAGTGTCAAAGAACAAACTATTGAAAACAAGGAGATGGATGTTGAGTTAAAGTGTGATGGTGCAGGCTTTGAAGAGGAAACGCTTTGTGAAAATAGACATTCTGAGGTGAAAACTGACATGATAAATCCCATTGAAGAACAAGAAACTCAGAAGGCAAAAGAGCAGAAACATTTTAGTGAGACAGAGCTCATTTCACAACATTCCTCAATTGAAACAGAAAACGTTTGTCCAATAGATAAAAAAGAATTGGAAAGTGCAGAAAAACACAACGGTGACGACCACAGTCTAGTAATGCCTAAACAGACAGATCCAGGAACAAATGATAAGCCACCTCCTGTTCATGAGAGCCCTGTTCAAACAGCCTCGTCCCCAGAGAAGTCAACAGAGAATGAAAAAGCTCTCGTTGAATCTGAGAGTGTAATGCCAAAAGAGGAGAAGCAACCACCTACAGATATTTTGTCGATAGAACATGATTCTGAAAAAACGGTGGTTCCAGATTTTGTTGAGCAAGAAAAGGTCAAAGCCAAAGAGCCCTTTCAGAATCAGACACAAGTCAGTGATAAAACCCCCAAGGATCTTGTCATCACTGAAGACATGAAATTGTGTTCTCATTTAATGGGCAGTCAGGAGCAGTCGGTCGACAAATTCAGAAGGGAAAAAGAATCCAACAGTGAAAAAGTGGCAAACAAAATCGGGGTTGGCTCGTTACCTGACACAAGCAAAATCCAGGAATCTATTTTCATATCAGAAGTGAGCATAGTTGGTGCCAACGATGGCACTGCTGAGTGTGACGCAGAGAAGAAAAGCACGTCACCAAACAACACACAATCAGATTGTGAAAATACCAACCTGTCAAAATTAGCAGTTACAGTCCCCATAGCAGAAACCCAAATCCCAGGTGTTGTAGTTGGTGAGCAGACCACACATATGAATGAAGACGCTAGTTCGATGAGGAAAATGGGGGGCCCACCCGAGCCTCAGGGCGAGCAGTGTGATGAAGATGCAATGTTTGAGGTGATTAGCATATTTAGCTTAATCAGTGGAGAGACTAGTTGTTCTGTGTGGTAGTGTTATATTGTGCAAACCACTAGGTACAAGATGTATGTAGAAGTTCTGTTTTTTTTTGTTTTTTTTTAATTATTCTATTCTATTTTATTAATCTATTAATTAAATCCAACAGGTGAAGAAGTTGGAGACCCTGAAAGAGCCTGGCGACAGAGAAAGTGCTACCAAAGAGGGCAGTCCTACCAGCCCCTCGGACCTGGCCAAGCTAGAAAGCACAGTCCTGCCCATTCTTGAGGCGCAAGGGAAGGAGGATGAAGAGAAACAAACGGACACACTAAAGACCAGACGTAAACTAGAGGTGCTTCCCCTTTCTCCTGACTCGCCCTGCTCGGATGACGACAGAGATGTTAACAAAAGTAACACAAAGAAAAAGCTACTGGTGCCGCTAGACGTCAGGGGCGATTCACTGGAAGATAGTAGCGAAAGCTTTGGAAAGGAGAGCCCCTTGTCAGGGGATGACGAGGAATTCATCCGCAAACAGATCATAGAAATGAGCGAAAACGAGGACGCCTCGCCATCTGATGAGGAAAATGTAATTCGGCAAAAGATCAGACAAGATGAGAGGAAAAGAAGTGAGCAGAAGAAAACAGAGCCTGTAGAGAGGAGTGCGTCTGGGAAAGCCATGCGGTTATCCAAGAAGACCCCTATAATTCCAAGTGATGAAGAAGATAAAGAGCTGCAAAATGCTCTGGAGAAAGCTCATGTCGTCAAAGTTGATCCACCGGAGCTCAAAGAAGAGGACCGTCAAAGCGGTACCGCGGTTCGCAAATTTCAAACCATGGAGCTTAATACAACCAGCAGTCTTGTGTGTGTAACTCAAGTTGATATAGAACCTGAGATGGAAAGTTTAACTGATTCACCAGATGATCGTTCTAAAGGGGAGGGGTCATCCAGTTTACACGCATCCAGCTTTACACCTGGCACATCACCGACGTCACTGTCCTCGCTGGAGGAAGACAGCGACAGCAGTAGTCCTAGCCATGTTCGCTCCAGTGAGAGCAAGCAGCACAGGAAAGCCAAACACAGACAACCTGGACAAATGCTTCCGACTATTGAAGACTCATCAGAGGAGGAAGAGTTGCGGGAAGAAGAGGACCTACTCAGGGAACAGGAAAAACAGCGGGGCACTGGTAAAAAATCAAAGAGAGACAAAGAAGAGGTTCGAGGCCAGCGGAGACGTGACCGTTCAATGACGCCCCCAAGCAACCTTTCACCTATCGAAGATGCCTCACCGACAGAAGAACTGAGGCAGGAGGCAGAAATGGAAGAGATCAGACGATCATCCTGCTCTGATTTCTCCCCGAGCATAGATTCAGACCCTGAAGGGTTTGAAATCCACGCTGCCATGATTGCAGCAGTGCAGAAAACATATCAGTTGCCCATATCGACTTCCCTACATTCTCCAACAGAAGATAAAAACTTTGACAAATCACAAAGAAAAACTCTCAGATCTGCTGATGAAGCTTATGAGGAGATAATACTGAGGGCGAAGTCGCCTACAGTTGAAAATGTTGACTTTCATCCAGAAAAAGAGGCTCTTTATGGCGGTATGCTTATTGAAGATTATGCTTATGCAACTGTCACGGATAATTCAACAGATGATCTGGGAGAGATGGAAAAGATCAGTGTACCTACCCAGCCCAAGAAGCTGAGATCACCAGATGAAGTTTATGAGGACATGATCAAAAAAAGAAAGGAATTTATGAAACTCGAACAGTTATACCAAAACATGCAACCCAAAAAAGAAAGTCCAAACCCAGAAATCGTGTTACAGCCCGCTGAGAATAACCTTTCCAAAGACACTACAGTCACTTTTGGAAAAGATGGGAAACCATTGTTGGATGCTGAAAGTGCATACGAAGAGCTCATGAAAAAGGTTTTGACTCCTGGAACAAGTCCTACTCAGCAAGACCCAGAAGTGGAAACCACTTCATCTAGAAGGGCTCTTTACCCAATCCCAGACCTAAAAGTCACACAGTGTTCCTCAGGAGAGTTGTCCTCTGACGAAGAAAGCAACATGAAAAAAGAGGAGGAAGTGGTCAAATCAACTTCAGCTGTGGAAACTACATCTGCATCAGACAAGCAACCGCACGCCCCCGTTACAGCATCCCAGACTGACATTGTAGACCTATCAAGTGCAATTTCAATAACATCCGCTCCTATAACTGCAAGCTTTACCGTCTTGCCGACTGTCCCCCAGTATGCACATGCTACTCCCAGCATTGTTTCAACTGCCCCACCAATCCCCCCAAAGCCAAATGTCTTGCGTAGGGCTCATTCTCAGGAAAAAGCAGATGCATCTGTTGAACCACCATTGCCTCCCCTTACACCACAAAAACCAACAGTCTTTCCCAGGAAACCTCCAGTTCCACTCCCACCTCAGGCTTCAAGTGCGCCCGTCAGGCCAGAGACGGTGACCACAATTTCACATGCTAAACAATCAGTAACACCAACATACAAAGCTCATGTTCCACCTCCTGTTCCCCCAAAGCCCTCCATTCCTGCTGGGATCGGTGAAAGCCATAGACAAGGGCATGGTGTCAAACCACCAATTGCACCGAAACCTTGCTCACAGCCATCCTCCCCTGCTCATGCCTCGCATCCACCAAGACCCACCGTACTCCCCACAGGGTCCTCTGAAATAGCTTTGAACCTTAGCCCTTCACCTGAGAGCAAGTCCTTTCAACCCTCACCAAAGTCTCCTTCTTCCCCTAGATATGCAAGAAACCTCCGTGATACGTACGTGGTCATCACACTTCCTTCTCAGCCAAGCTCTCCAGTTGACAGTCTCTCAACTCAAGCCCCCTCTGACACTGGCACAGCATCTTCTGCCCAACAAGCTCAGCCCCCAAGTTATCTCCAAGCACAATCTCAACCACATTCATATCAGCAGTCAACACCGCCTCATACAAGTAGAGTGCCTCTGGCTTACACCCGAGTGACAGAATCCATTGAGAATCAAGAGATATGCGGCCCAGAAAAGCACGTTTCAAGTTCATGTCACGTAATCGAAGCCGTGTCGGCCTCCGCGCAGCCTCCCGTGGTCATGCCAAACCTAATCTCTCAAGTGGTTACCACAGAGGTCCAAAGAACCACTGTCTCTGTTGTTCATGAACGGACGCCACCGCTTGTGCCAGCTCCGCGGGCAACGGGAATACCAATCTCATTGGAGAAACCAAAGACCCAATTACCTGGACAGAACGGACAGACGGTCCTGCCTTGTGAGGTGGTGGATCTGAGGACTATGAAGCCCGATGCGACATCACACATGAATGGAGTCGATCTGTCTGCTGGCCCTGACTCCAGGCAGCAGTCTTTTGCAGCTGATGTTAGTCGCCAGAGCAGTGCGGTACAGTCACCTGTTGTAAACCTAAGTTCTGAATCCTCCACTTTCTCCATCGTGACTGACAGCATCACCATTGTGACATGTTCTGCTACAGTACAGAGGTGTGACATTGTAGAAACCTCCAAAGCATCTTCAATTCCTCTCCAGCTAACGAAGAATAAAGCATTTGAACCCATCTCTCAAATCATATACCGGTCAGTGGATTCTCAGCCTCCCACTCACTCTGGTGAGAGCCCCATAAATCTCACAGTTGGATCAAGTACAGGTGGCGGAATGTTCCAAACACCACCTGTAACTATGGCACCCAGTACTGTCGCTGGTTGTGTCGCTAACGGATTGACAACAAGCACCACATCTGTGGCAGGAGTTGTTGATCTGAGCACGACAAAACCATTCAATACTGTAGTATCCATGGACACTATTTCGGCAGAGGTCGTCACAGCGGTCATCACAGAGGACGATAGCAAGCCAGTAGATCTGACTGCAGGGAAAAGAGCCGTGTGCTGTGATGTTGTTTACAAGCTCCCGTTTGCAGGAAGCTGCACGTCACAGCAGCCCACCACCCCTCTGCCTGAAGACCGTTTTGGATATCGTGATGACCATTACCAGTATGACCGCTCATCTTATGGCATGAGGGGGTTTGGCGGAATAAAACCTTCAATGTCAGACACCAACCTGGCAGAAGCCGGCCTGTTTTTTTACAAGAGTAAGAACAGCTATAATTTCAGTGGCACGACAGATGGTGCCGTAGATCTTTCCTCTGCAAAGGTTTCTGATGCAGGTCAGTGCAGTGACATTGCAGACCTGTCGCTTAAATGTCATTTTGAACTGCTACCCCTCATCCACGGCTAGTATGGGGTTTTGACATTTTTGCTTTTTTTTTTTTTGCATGGAAGTGATGTTTTTTTTTTCTTTTGTTGTGATTTTTGTACCTGCATGCTATATGTTTTGTTTATACTTCAAATTTTTCCCCCCTTTTCCATCACTTTATAATTTGGGTAAGAAATGGCTCACTGTTGTACATTTACTTCATTGACTGTATCATATGAGCTCAATTGATTTTTTTCTTTCATGTTTTTCACAGGTGATGCTGTGGACTACTCTAAGAAAGGGGCATACGCGGGAATGACAATCCCTCCTTATTCCCAAGCGAGAGTAACAAGTGCTGTTGGCACTCTGTTTGGTACAAGTAGTGTGCTGAGATCATCCAATGGGGTGGTTTATTCCTCTGTTGCTGCACCAATTCCATCTACTTATGCAATAACAACCCAACCAGGATCCATATTTTGTACGTCATACAACACTCAGTCCAGTATGCATACCAGTGACACCATGCCATCGTTGTCAGACATCCAGAATTTGCCACTGATACGATCCCACAGTTTCCTGTCTACTGTCTCGGTTACAACAGCAGATGAGCGAGCTGACATCCCTCTCAACCTGGAGTTATCCAAAGAGGACACTTCTGGTAATGCTGTCACCACAGCGACCACTTCTTTATCCCTTGACTACACAGATGAATCTCTTGAGGCAATAGCCGCCTCCCTGGAGGCTCTTTCCTCACCTATGGTCCCAGGGGATGGCCAATATCAGGCAGAGCGTGAAAGGCTCGAAATGGAAAAACTCAAACAGCAGCGCCTCGCCGAGGAGCTGGAATGGGAGCGTCAGGAGATTCAACGTTTTCGCGAGCAAGAGCAGCTGCTGGTCCAAAAGGAATTGGAGGAGCTACAGGTCATGAAGCAACAAATTTTGACGCAGCAAGAAGAGGAAAGGCAAGCTCACCTCATGATGCAAAAGGAAACCTACGCTCAGCAACAGCAGCAGCTCGAGCAAATTCAGAGACTCCAAGAGCAGCTCCGCATGCAACTGGAAGAGCAAAAGCTTCGTCAGATGTATCCAGGTGGGGAGATGCTCGGGAATGGCATCCAAGAGGCAATTGTTTTGGGCCCTGATGGCACCGTGCTTTCACGGAAGATCACAGATAGTGGTTGCCAAACAGACGAAGAGGACGAGACGGTCAGCAAAGCTTACACTGCGGGTAGAAAAAAGAAAAGCATCAAAAAGAGTGTTGACAGTTGTGTGCAGACAGATGATGAAGATCAAGAGGAGTGGGAAGCTCAGAGAAGCCGACAGAATCGGCCACGCACCGCACGAGGGGACAGGGGAGGGCACGCAGACATGTCTCTGCAAGCGCACACTGAGATATCTATACAAACGGACACCGACGGAAACATCAGAATGGACACGAGAATGGAACTGTCTGACTCGGAAAGAACCTCGCCAAAGAAACGACCCTCGCCCTTGGAGATCGCCATGTCTCCCCACCTCAAAGCTGAGTCCTCCACACTTCAAGCACCCCCTAAATCTCCTAATGTGCTCTATTCTCCCTTGTCACCCTGTATTTCCCCAAGCAAATCACTTGAATTTGTATCTTATGATAAGTCATTGGGTGATAAAAGCCCTCAAAAGCTCAGGGGAAGCCCGGATCCAGGAAGTCCGAAGGGAACGAAGCCCATGCAGAGATCGATGTCGGACCCCAAACCTATCAGTCCGGGTGGAGAGGAAAGGGCAACATCTGGCACCCAGTATGGTGATACTGTAAGTACACCATTATTACTATAGCGATGGTAGTTGAGTCTTTCACTCTAACCACTTGGCATTTCTCATGTAATATGCTAAATGTTACAAGCCTGAGTTATTCACACTATAGCTTTTTAGATTGTGGTGAACCTGTCCTCTTCTTGAAAGTCAAATCTATGCTTCAGTAACTCACCATTGGCTACCTCATACATACAGTACATCAAAGAATACGCTGAATTTGCAGGAGCATATTCAGGAGGGAAATCCTTCTTGTGAATAAATTACTGCTCTTTACACTGCGTTCAGACTTCAAAGTACAGTTTTGACAATATATATATATATATATATATATATATATATATATATATATATATATATATATATATATATGTATATATATATATATATATATGATGACTTTTTTTTTTTTTTTTTTTCAGGGTAAGGGCTCCGATGGAACACCCACTGGCACTCAAAAGAAGGTCAAGAGGACTCTGCCCAATCCCCCATCAGAAGATGAGTCATCAGCCAGTGGACAGACCACATACAGCACTGGTTCTGCTCGACGGAGAATGTGCCGCAATTCTAACATGGCGCGCGCCAAGATCCTCCAAGACATAGATCGTGAGCTCGATTTAGTGGAGCGGGAGTCATCCAAACTGCGCAAAAGGCAGGCGGAGCTTGACGAGGAGGAGAAGGAGATCGACGCCAAGCTGAGGTACTTGGAGATGGGTATTAATCGGAGGAAAGGCGCCCTTCTGAAGGAGAGGGAGAAGAGAGAGCGGGCTTATTTACAGGGTGTGGCTGAAGACAGAGATTATATGTCGGACAGTGAGGTTAGTAACATCCGAGAGACTAGAGGTGACCATGGTGATGGTGAGGATGAGGAAATAGAAAGCCATGGTCTGGAACGTCCCAGGACAGCTCCTCAATCAGAACTGGATGACTTTGTCCCACCTCAAACTAAACATGAATATGGAAAATACTCTCAGTACCAGTACCCTGAAAGCCAATACCAGCAGTCCCTCTATCAGACCCCCCAGTCTTACCAGTCTCATTCTATATACTCCTCTGTCCCTTCGCTCACCAGCTCCCAACAGCAAAGTTACCAGCAGATGCTCCTGTTACAGCAGAAAGCTGCCAGGCAAGCTGCTCTCCTCTCCGAACTGGATGCCACGAAATATGATGTCATTAGCCGCCAGCCCGATCCCACATCGTCGCCCTTCCTCGGTGTGAAATATGATAAATATGGCAATCACCTCGACCTCAGAGCCTTGGATGTGGGAAGTATAGCAGGTAGTCCCATGTCAGCCGTCTCTGATTCCTACTACTCGGATATAGATCACCACACACCTCGGAGTTACCTGCTCTTGGAAGATGCGGCTGAGCTAGCTAAGAGCTCCACTGGTTTGTCATCGTCATACAGTCTTGCTGAGAGAGAGCTAGCCAAAGCAGAGAAGCTTCTCCAACGCAGCGCTGCTGATCTAGGATCCACTGACTTCCTCGGATCCACCTCCAGACTGCATACGTATGGAAAAACCCCTGATGAAGATGATCCAATGGAGGAACCCTACGAGCTGAAGCTCTTAAAGCAGCAGCTCAAGCAGGAGTTTAGGAGAAGCACGGGTGGGACAGAAAGCTTAGACCCCCTGACAGGCCTCTCCCAGCACTACTATACGCCGAGTTCCAGCATCTCCAGTTACTCCCAAAGGCACTACCCAAAGTCAGACAAGTACAGCATCAGTCGGCTGACTCTCGAGAAGCAGGCAGCAAAACAACTGCCGGCATCAATGTTATACCAAAAACATAAGACTCCACTGCTGGAGCCCAAGATCTCCTCCAAGTACTCCTCAATTACAGAAAGCAGGGGATTGGACATGGACTATACGAGCTATTTGGGGTCTTCCAGCGGCTCCCCACGATCCAGCCGGCTCATGCAGGACGAGATTACCTTTGGCCTTCGTAAGAATATTGCAGAGCAGCAAAAATACTTGGGGTCCACCTTGGGGGCAAACCTGGCTGGTTCGCTAAACCTGGGCCAGAGCTTGGGATTGGACTCCGCTTACCCAAGCGGAAGTCGCTCAAGACCGTCATCCAGGCCTACATCTTGCTATGGCTTAGACCTGTCAATCAAAAGAGACCCTTCCAGCTCCTCGTTGAGGCTCAAAGGTGACGGCGAAGCTTCCGCAGACGGGCCCGGCTTCCAAGCCCCGTCCGGTCGCACTAAACCCACCAGCCTCCCCATTGTGCAAAGCGGCCGTGGGAGAATCCCCATCGTGGCCCAGAACTCTGAGGAAGAAAGTCCACTGAGCCCTGTGGGGCAGCCGATGGGCATGGCCCGTGCCTCAGCGGGGCCTCTGCCGCCCATCTCGGCCGACTCTCGGGACCAGTTTGGTTCCTGCCTGTCCTTACAGGACTCGCAGCAGCAGCAGCACATCAGGGAGGAACCAAGCAGGGGTAGGGCTTATGTGCTGATGGATGATCTTCAGGGAACCATGTCAGATAGCGAAGGTAAAAAATGCTACCAGCGTGTTCGTATCTTTCTGTTCTTATTTACAAGATTTACTCTTGCATGTGTTGGCTGCCACTAAATCGGCATCTATTTATTTGTTGCTTCTTCTTCGTGGTGCCACTCTAATGAAAATGTTGCACATCTTGTTCTCTGTCTTACAAGGCAGGCTTGAATGTATGATTTGATTCATGCCTGTGCTTTTGTCTCTACTTCCAATATTACGTAACGTGTTGGCATAACTTAGTGTGACTGTGTGGGAGGCGTCATCCTCAAATAGTGATCTAACAATTTTTGCACACTTTGTCGAGGGATGCTCGTCTTTATCTTTTTGACACTTAAATGAAATCTTTGACATTGTAGGAAGATTTTCATAGTCCCTTTTTTGAGGCATAAAAATCTAAAGCTAATCCCTCAGCATTCTGTTTCCCGCCATTAAACTGGCAAGTGCCTCCCACATCTTGGAAATTCTTCACAATATTGGTTCACGTTAGGAATTTTAACACATCTGTTTTACAAATAATGTAGTCATTGTATACTTTATAAACACATCCATCCAAAAGGTACCACATTCTTAAACAAATAGAATCATGAATCATTGCCATAAATTGTTAGAAAAATGTGCTGGATTGTTTGTGTCTTTTAAATGCATGTCTGTTTGAAGCACTAGTAAATATTAAACTTTTTGCATGTCTCTGTGAATAATTGCATGCATGTGTCTTGTACTTTGTGTGCATTTGAAGTTTTATCATTTTATGGGGTGTTTCTAAAATGTGTTTACGTCCTCATAATCTTACAGTCTATGCTTAATACCACTGGATAAAATGTAATAGGGAAAAATACCAATGCACGAGCCGCTTTGTTGAAGCATATGTGTATCTGGTCACACTCCCAGGTCTTAGTTTTCATGATTGCATCATAAGGACATATTGATCAATTTGCTATGGATCCCGCCATTTTGCCGTGTAACTCGTTTGCCTTGATTGCAGCCCTAAGTGAGTCCCTGATGCCTTTGAACAGAGACCATTCAGCCAAGGGTAGAGTATTAGTTCATGAACTATAACGTATTAACTCACACAAGTCAACTGCACAATCACCCACATGATATGATGGTTAAATGTTGGGAAGGTTTCAAAATGTACTTATTATATGGAGGCACATACATGACATGATTTTGGCCATATTGTAAACAAAGTGTATGCCCAACATTTACAGTCATAGATAAAAATAACACGATAACGCATACTCATAATTAACAATACTGACTATCAAACTACATTCCGATGACCAACTTCATTTAATACTACCAGTGGGGAAAAAAAAAAACCCTGTCGCTTTCCATTGAATTCTACATTAAACAAAAACATGAATAACTCAACATGGACGCTGGCCTCATTCACAAGCTGACATTCCCTTCCCATGAATAGCATGCATTTATTTGAGGAAAGTCCTTATTTATGTGACACGCGGGGCAAGCGTTCTTAGACTGCCTCTACTTGTTTGTTGCCGAAGCCTACCACCTGAGAAGAGAGGAGACCGACTGGTTCGACAAACCCAGAGATGGACGCTCGGAGAATGGACACGACAAGAGACAGGTAGGCGACGCCCCAAAAAAGCCAGTTGTATTCCTTTTTATCTGTATGAAGAGAATTCATTTGATTATTATGTATGGGCCACAGGGTAAAGGTCCATATTACCCCTTCCCTCACCTCAGGGTCAAGCTGAAGAGAGATCCCAAAGACCGCAGTGTGTCAGGTAAAAAATAGCACTGTATAAATGAAAAACTCTTTGCTAAATAAGGTCTAATACTATTTTTTGTGCTACCTGCAAAGTGTCATATTACCTCAGTCAGGTCACCTATCAGCCTTATTAAATTTTGGGATCAAATTAGTACGACTAAATTGGTATATGATACTGGTCACTTCTCTACCAGTCATGATTTCAGGCAATGGGTCATCTGATCCAAGCCAGAACCCTCAGGATTCCTAACAACTATCCCGATCAAGATGGACAAAACTAACTAGCTCCTCTTGGTTGCCTCTTGCATGATTGTCAATACTCCAGGCAACTGTTCTTTAGTTCCAACTGAGAAAGAACCTTGTTTGCAGTCTATTGATTGAATGATCCTCAAACCGGAACTAGGTTGGGATCAGTTTGACAAATGCGCCACATGCCTTTTTTGGACTCCCATCTTATAAACAAACTGGCAAGCGTTTCCACCCGTCATTATCCTTTGTCAGTCCATTTAAAGCATGAAGCAGACATTTCATTTCCTGGCATCAGAGAGAATATTACAAGGCCGCTTCTGTCAAAATTTGATGGATGACATTCTTAATTAGATTAGGGGGGTCATGTGTGGGTCATGACCCCTCCCTAATGAAGATTAATGACCCTTTAATGACTTCCAGATGTCATATAATGAGGGTTAATGACCTTTAATGACTTCCTGATGTCATTTAATGAAGATTAATGACCCCTAATGACTTCCTGATGTCATTTAATGAAGATTAATGACCCTTTAATGACTTCCAGATGTCATATAATGAGGGTTAATGACCTTTAATGATTTCCAGATGTCATTTAATGAGGGTTAATGACCTTTAATGACTTCCGGATGTCGTTTAATGAGGATGAATGACCTTTAATGACTTCCGGATGACGTTTAATGAAGATGAATGACCTTTAATGACTTCCAGGTGTTATATAATGAAGATGAATGACCCTTAATGACTTCCTGATGTAATTTAATGAAGATTAATGACCCCTTAATGAAGAGGGATGATGTGTAGGTGGTGTTCCTACCTGTTTTTGCAGATATCATGGCTGACCCGGGTTCAAATGCTAATTGTTTGGTTAACTTCCGGATCCGGTGCACGCCCCCTAGATTGAGTGAATAATAATGAGATTGAATGACGTGATCGGAGGGAGTAGTTTAGTATGGGTAAAACCGCCGGGGGGAAAAGTACTAGCCATTTCTATTATGGTGAAGGGGGAAAAGTATGCGCAAACACGGCTCAAAAATTGTATTTTAGAGGTTGTAAAACAAGAAGTATAAGGTAAGGTTAAACTGTGATACGCTGGTTGGTATTATGAAATTAAAAAACATGAAGTTATACATTATATGTAAAAATGTTGTAAGAGTCGTTCGTGACTGCTGGGGTTGAATCTGAAAATAAACGGATAAAACTATATAATTTCCCCTTACTGATATAGTTACTATCTGACATTTTTGTTCAATATTTCTGTGAGTAGGGGGAAGCATATGCAGTCAAAGATTCATGGGGAGGTCAAATGTATGTCTGTGCTTGTGTGTGCGTACGCGCATGTATGGCTGCATGGGGGTCAAAGAAGTGTGAGGACAGACGGGCGGCTGAAGAAGTGTGAGGTTAGACGGTGGCTATAATGTTGTTAGTTTGAAAAGACAACGCTTCCTAAAATATATTACAAAAATATGCATCTACTTAGATCTGATTCTATTTATAATGATAATTTTATGTAGAAATTGGTGAAAAGCCATCATCAGCGATAGTCTCCTTACCCCTGCGAGGACAGGGGTTGCTGGTCATAAAATTAAATTAGGCTGAAGAAGAACGGATACGCAGCTAATTGTGAGGGGCCATTTTTGGTCTGAGAAAGGCGATTGTTCAACATTCCTGTGAGTAGGGGGGAAGCAGAGGCAGTCAAAGATTCACGGGGAGGTCAAATGTATGTCTGAGGGGCCTGTGTATGCGTGTGTGCGTTTGCATGAGAGCTGAACAGTGTAAGATTAAACGGTAACTGTAATGTTGGTTTTCAAGAAGACATTTCCAAAACTGCTTCTTTAAAAAAACATCTACACAGATATCCATTTATGATAGTTTTATGCAGCAACCGATAGTTGAAACATCCTAGCTAACATTTTCTCAAGGATTTGAAAAGTGGTGACAAGTGAAAGCTAATTAAGCTTACCTATAGGCGTAACGGTGTGTGGCTTTGAGTCCATCACATACATGGTCTGCATAGAGCATATATGCGTAGCAGCGAGGTATGCGTAGCAGAAAGGGGAGATGTCCCTACACTCGTGAGAATTTTCTGAGGCTTGTTGGAGACACTAGGACTCTGTCACAGTTTGAGTGTGTGTGTTTCAATGACCATAATTGTTGGGGGGCTGGTGGATATGAGCGAGGGGGTTGGTTAGACGTCTGCCAGCGTGCTCTCCTTGGGATATTTTCTCAAATACTAAAACCCAAATGCCAGTCCTCTGAACCGAATGACCAGTTGTCTAAACACATTGAATAAATGTAACCCCTCATTTTCCAATGCCATAAAAACATTTTACATGAAGACACAATTCACAAATTGCTCTCATGCGATACAAAATGTTTACCACAAGTCAACAAAATTTGAACACAACGGACTTAACTGGCGTTCACACAACAACTCAAAAATTGAATACACTTGTTGCTAATGATGTGACCACACCTATAACCATCTTATTACAGTCTTTCTCAATTGCTAATACACATTTCTTGAAACCTGTACCCATTTTCTCAAAACCTTAAACACAAACACAAAAATTCAAACAATTTTCACAAAAGCCGTGACTTTTCACTTCAAAACCTATTATCCGGTATTCAAATCCGAACAATATATTCAGATCATACACACAGTAAGTCAAAATATATTCACCATGAGAGCATTTGTTAGACACGACATAAAATAATCTAACACAGAGCATCCAGGGTAGGTAGTCAACAGAGGTTTATTTTACATACATCAATAAACATAGTTTTTGGCACTAGACAAATTACTAACCAAGTTAAAATTATGGTGAATTCAAATGAAATAGAAAGGGTGTATGAAAATAAATTCCTTGGAGTAGTTATTGATGATAAATTATGTTGGAAGCCACATGTAGAAAATGTTAAAAGGAAAATGTCAAAAATCATCGGGATACTCTATAAAACTAAGGATGTCCTGAACATGAACTCATTATATATATTATATAGTTCATTATTATTACCATATTTGACCTATTGTGTGGAAATCTGGGGGACTGCATATAAAACAAACACTAACTCTGTTTTCAATTTGCAAAAAAGAGCCATAAGGATTATTAATCGTTCAAAATATACAGAATCAACACATCCATTATTTATCAAATTAAATACAATGACATTTTATGACTTGGTTGAGTTTAAAATAGCACAAATAATGTACAAAGTATATAACAATCTACTCTGCTATATTACTCAGACATTGTTTGAAATTAGACACAGTCCTTATGATATAAGGGGTACAAGTGTGTACAAAAAACCCAAAAGAAGAACAAATATTAAGCAAAGGTGTGTTTCTGTAAAAGGTGTTAATTTGTGGAATAATCTGGGAATTGACTTGAAAAGATGTGACTCACTTGTTGAGTTAAAAAAAAAACGTTTAAATGCAAAGTTAAAAAAAAATTACTTTTGTCAAATAAGAGCATGAAAATTGTATATAATGAGTATGAGTATATGATTTATAAATGTATTATGGTATATGTTTAGGAATTTCATGTATATATGTTGCTGGATAATGCACGCATCATTTTATTTTTAAAAATATTAACCTAGTATTGTATCAATAATGAAATAAGTTTAAATGTATAATGTATGAGGGGTAGGACTAAATAAGTTAACTTCTTCCTACTCCCTTTTGAACATGTAAACTATGATGAGTTTGTTTTTTGTTTTTTCTTTTCTTCTTTTCTTTTTTAACTTTTGTTTCTCTGCTGTTTGTTTTTATGTTCAATAATTCAATCAAAAAACGTGATAGAGTCAAAATGGGTACTTTTAACAAAAAAAACATGCATTAGTCTTAGGGCAAAATAATTTAGGAATAGTGTGAAATGTGTTTAAGTTTTATCCAAAAAGAGTGGATGAGTTTTGAGAATTGGGTCTAAGCCTGAACCGTGTGTAAGGTTTGGTCAAAAAAGTGTTTCATTCCAGAAATTAGTCTCGGAAACTGAGAATTTGCTTCATCGAACGGGGTTTGGTGTTTTAGCAACTGATAAAAACTGTTAAGTTAAAAGCGGACATGACAATACAATAACCACACATAACAAAATCAGAACAACCCTATCTCAATTGTAAATAATACATTCAAATATTCACACCAACTTCTAGGCCGTGGGGTGAACCCCCAAAAAGTGCCTAGAAAATGAGTTTCGCTCCACTGTCTGGGCACTACTTGTTCAATGCATTTTTTGATAGATAATACCCTTCTGAACTTTGGGTTAAATGTTCACCCAATGTTTTCCTGCCCCAATTTTGTTACAAGCCAGAAATGCATATATAGGTAAATAACAAAAAACGAAAATCTTGTGCTACAGTTTTTGGTTGTAAAACGTCTTACATTAAATTTGGCAACAGAAAATCATTCCCAGATGTTATAAATACATGTACCTAACATCAGAAACAAGTATTGGTGGTTTGGTGCAATCATGTGAATTTAGATAATTAAATATATTAAATTTGTGCCAAAAAAACAAAAAACGCTTCAACTAGAAGTGAAACCAGCACACAGATGTTACATTTAGCTATGTTTATGTTTCATATATGAAAACAATTCACAACCTATTACGTAATGAAAGGTACACAAGAAGCAGCATACATCGGCCAAAAATACTACCATGCACCACAAACCTGGAACAAGGCAAAATGGACTAGATGGAAATAGATGCATTCAGAGCCCAGATTATTATAACATATAGAATATTTATTAAAGTATCAGATTGTGTCATCACAGCATGTCATTTATACCCCCCGTCCCCTACCCAAAAAATATTAATAAAAAAAAATAATAATAATAAAATAAAAATCAAATGTGCATTCACAATAAAACCTTTGGAACTTCATTGGAACAGCTCTCTTTTTTTGGCAGACCAATTTAACAAAGGTCTGTGTTGTGGAAAAATGGAATACAGACATTTTGATTTTTGCTTGAAAAGTGTTAAAATGGAGAGTTAACATCTTGATAATGAAACAAACAAAATGGCAGATTTTACATAGATTTTACAGCCCTGCACTGTAAAGTGTCCTCGTATGCCCTGTCATTTTCCAACCTGATGTTGTACCAGCCATGTGTTAGTGTCACTTTCTTGGCTTACATCAGTAGACTCAGTAGTTGATGTATCTGATGAGTGAGGTACCCTGTCTAAAAGTTTGTCAGTTGTTGATAATGTCTCTACAAAAACCATTTCAGAGTTGTTGCTGGAAAGGGGTGTGAAAAACCAGCTGGGGGAAATCACACCTCAATCTTCGTTTCAGTATTTGCTGCCTGAAATAGAAAATTGAAGGGAAAGATGAGCACAAGATACACATATTCACATCACATTAGGGCTGCTCTATTATGGAAAAAAATAATCATCACAATTATTTTGGTAATAATTGAAATCAAGATTATTCTAAACAATTATATTTTGTTCAAATCAAGAAAATATTTCAACATTTGAAAATAAGACAATCACAATCATATGAAACTATAATTATGTAAGTTGCTTTTGGATCCAACAAAATTTTTATTATATTATTATTATTATTATTATTATTATTATGACGTTAGCAAAAATTTGAAGTTGGGGTGCAGTGTGTGTGTGTGTGTGCAGTAAGCTAGTTTTGACATGGGTGTGTGGTAAAATAACTCGTGTGGGCGTGCCACAACTCAAAATTAGTATTATTAGTGCTGCAGCTATCGAATATTTTGGTATTTGGATATCCTACTGAAAATTCTAGTGAATAATCGTATATTTGGATAGAAATACAAATATACCTATAGGCCTATATACTTTCTTGGTCAAAGAACAATTATAAATACAGAAGACAAAAAAAACACATTTGCATGTAATAATTAACAACCAACTGGTTTTCATTTTTAGAGAATCAATTGTATTTATTTATTTATTTTTAACTTAAATTGAGCTTGTCAGAAAACTATTTTTCTCTGAAACAGTGAGATTTTAGACAAATCTCTCCCCATAGATTTCATAAATGTGTTTCAATGTGAAGATTTATATGTTACCTGTAGTCTGAAGCATCAAGATCCCCGTGTTTATTAACACTGTTCACAAACCCCTTAGCTTGTCCATTCTCATCACATCTTTGTCAACTATAATCCTTTGACGGATTACTTGTTCACAAAAAGAATTTGTAGCTCTCAGCATTGGGTTGTCTAAAACACACACACACTCACTTAATATGTGCAGAGTCATGCTTTCTAATTAATGCTGTCTCGAAATGTAAACAGAATACAAGTGACATATTGCTGACCAATGCTTTACTTTTGAAATGTGTAATTTTAGCAAAGTGACAATGAAATAGTGCAATGTAACAACTCACATTTGTTCGTCCCTGGTTGCTGTTTCTGTTTCTGTTGACTTTAAGAACCTTGTGTAATCTCTGAAACAAAACTGCACCTCCATTGTGACACAGTCTTTTGTCTTGAATATGCAGAAGAATGGAACAGTCTTTCTTCATCTCAGCGGCCTGCAGCAACCAACCCGCTTTTAGACAAAAAAGAATTACATTATAAGTGTTATTGTCACATCACCTCCTTACAGTATATGCACATCACAGATTTAAGTAAAGTAAAGTGTTTGTTGAGGTTGATGAGAGAGAGTTTGGGGAAAAGGGAGTGTGTAGCTGTGACTCTATTATGACTCTGATGGGCACAGGTAACTCGAGTTTGGTAACAACTGTTGGATTCACTCGATAAATCATTCAGCAGCTCGCGTTTTTAATAAACTATAGCCTTAAAACTTAACATAGCAAAAAATTATTTTCAACCCTATACTAAATATCGGTCACATTAATAACAGAAATGGGCACGCGTGTGTGTAGCACATACCTGCTGACAATGTTTCTGCTTTGGCGAGATGATCCCTCTTCCGTGTGCCTTCCAATCACAGACGAGTCTACTTTGAAATTTATTTTTACAAATGATGCAGATGGCTGGAAGAACGGGGCCAGCCCAAACTCTCTCTCATCAACCTCAACAAACACTTTACTTTACTTAAATCTGTGATGTGCATATACTGTAAAGAGGTGATGTGACAATAACACTTATAATGTAATTCTTTTTTGTCTAAAAGCGGGTTGGTTGCTGCAGGCCGCTGAGATGAAGAAAGACTGTTCCATTCTTCTGCATATTCAAGACAAAAGACTGTGTCACAATGGAGGTGCAGTTTTGTTTCAGAGATTACACAAGGTTCTTAAAGTCAACAGAAACAGAAACAGCAACCAGGGACGAACAAATGTGAGTTGTTACATTGCACTATTTCATTGTCACTTTGCTAAAATTACACATTTCAAAAGTAAAGCATTGGTCAGCAATATGTCACTTGTATTCTGTTTACATTTCGAGACAGCATTAATTAGAAAGCATGACTCTGCACATATTAAGTGAGTGTGTGTGTGTTTTAGACAACCCAATGCTGAGAGCTACAAATTCTTTTTGTGAACAAGTAATCCGTCAAAGGATTATAGTTGACAAAGATGTGATGAGAATGGACAAGCTAAGGGGTTTGTGAACAGTGTTAATAAACACGGGGATCTTGATGCTTCAGACTACAGGTAACATATAAATCTTCACATTGAAACACATTTATGAAATCTATGGGGAGAGATTTGTCTAAAATCTCACTGTTTCAGAGAAAAATAGTTTTCTGACAAGCTCAATTTAAGTTAAAAATAAATAAATAAATACAATTGATTCTCTAAAAATGAAAACCAGTTGGTTGTTAATTATTACATGCAAATGTGTTTTTTTTGTCTTCTGTATTTATAATTGTTCTTTGACCAAGAAAGTATATAGGCCTATAGGTATATTTGTATTTCTATCCAAATATACGATTATTCACTAGAATTTTCAGTAGGATATCCAAATACCAAAATATTCGATAGCTGCAGCACTAATAATACTAATTTTGAGTTGTGGCACGCCCACACGAGTTATTTTACCACACACCCATGTCAAAACTAGCTTACTGCACACACACACACACACTGCACCCCAACTTCAAATTTTTGCTAACGTCATAATAATAATAATAATAATAATAATAATATAATAAAAATTTTGTTGGATCCAAAAGCAACTTACATAATTATAGTTTCATATGATTGTGATTGTCTTATTTTCAAATGTTGAAATATTTTCTTGATTTGAACAAAATATAATTGTTTAGAATAATCTTGATTTCAATTATTACCAAAATAATTGTGATGATTATTTTTTTCCATAATAGAGCAGCCCTAATGTGATGTGAATATGTGTATCTTGTGCTCATCTTTCCCTTCAATTTTCTATTTCAGGCAGCAAATACTGAAACGAAGATTGAGGTGTGATTTCCCCCAGCTGGTTTTTCACACCCCTTTCCAGCAACAACTCTGAAATGGTTTTTGTAGAGACATTATCAACAACTGACAAACTTTTAGACAGGGTACCTCACTCATCAGATACATCAACTACTGAGTCTACTGATGTAAGCCAAGAAAGTGACACTAACACATGGCTGGTACAACATCAGGTTGGAAAATGACAGGGCATACGAGGACACTTTACAGTGCAGGGCTGTAAAATCTATGTAAAATCTGCCATTTTGTTTGTTTCATTATCAAGATGTTAACTCTCCATTTTAACACTTTTCAAGCAAAAATCAAAATGTCTGTATTCCATTTTTCCACAACACAGACCTTTGTTAAATTGGTCTGCCAAAAAAAGAGAGCTGTTCCAATGAAGTTCCAAAGGTTTTATTGTGAATGCACATTTGATTTTTATTTTATTATTATTATTTTTTTTTATTAATATTTTTTGGGTAGGGGACGGGGGGTATAAATGACATGCTGTGATGACACAATCTGATACTTTAATAAATATTCTATATGTTATAATAATCTGGGCTCTGAATGCATCTATTTCCATCTAGTCCATTTTGCCTTGTTCCAGGTTTGTGGTGCATGGTAGTATTTTTGGCCGATGTATGCTGCTTCTTGTGTACCTTTCATTACGTAATAGGTTGTGAATTGTTTTCATATATGAAACATAAACATAGCTAAATGTAACATCTGTGTGCTGGTTTCACTTCTAGTTGAAGCGTTTTTTGTTTTTTTGGCACAAATTTAATATATTTAATTATCTAAATTCACATGATTGCACCAAACCACCAATACTTGTTTCTGATGTTAGGTACATGTATTTATAACATCTGGGAATGATTTTCTGTTGCCAAATTTAATGTAAGACGTTTTACAACCAAAAACTGTAGCACAAGATTTTCGTTTTTTGTTATTTACCTATATATGCATTTCTGGCTTGTAACAAAATTGGGGCAGGAAAACATTGGGTGAACATTTAACCCAAAGTTCAGAAGGGTATTATCTATCAAAAAATGCATTGAACAAGTAGTGCCCAGACAGTGGAGCGAAACTCATTTTCTAGGCACTTTTTGGGGGTTCACCCCACGGCCTAGAAGTTGGTGTGAATATTTGAATGTATTATTTACAATTGAGATAGGGTTGTTCTGATTTTGTTATGTGTGGTTATTGTATTGTCATGTCCGCTTTTAACTTAACAGTTTTTATCAGTTGCTAAAACACCAAACCCCGTTCGATGAAGCAAATTCTCAGTTTCCGAGACTAATTTCTGGAATGAAACACTTTTTTGACCAAACCTTACACACGGTTCAGGCTTAGACCCAATTCTCAAAACTCATCCACTCTTTTTGGATAAAACTTAAACACATTTCACACTATTCCTAAATTATTTTGCCCTAAGACTAATGCATGTTTTTTTTGTTAAAAGTACCCATTTTGACTCTATCACGTTTTTTGATTGAATTATTGAACATAAAAACAAACAGCAGAGAAACAAAAGTTAAAAAAGAAAAGAAGAAAAGAAAAAACAAAAAACAAACTCATCATAGTTTACATGTTCAAAAGGGAGTAGGAAGAAGTTAACTTATTTAGTCCTACCCCTCATACATTATACATTTAAACTTATTTCATTATTGATACAATACTAGGTTAATATTTTTAAAAATAAAATGATGCGTGCATTATCCAGCAACATATATACATGAAATTCCTAAACATATACCATAATACATTTATAAATCATATACTCATACTCATTATATACAATTTTCATGCTCTTATTTGACAAAAGTAATTTTTTTTTAACTTTGCATTTAAACGTTTTTTTTTTAACTCAACAAGTGAGTCACATCTTTTCAAGTCAATTCCCAGATTATTCCACAAATTAACACCTTTTACAGAAACACACCTTTGCTTAATATTTGTTCTTGTTTTGGGTTTTTTGTACACACTTGTACCCCTTATATCATAAGGACTGTGTCTAATTTCAAACAATGTCTGAGTAATATAGCAGAGTAGATTGTTATATACTTTGTACATTATTTGTGCTATTTTAAACTCAACCAAGTCATAAAATGTCATTGTATTTAATTTGATAAATAATGGATGTGTTGATTCTGTATATTTTGAACGATTAATAATCCTTATGGCTCTTTTTTGCAAATTGAAAACAGAGTTAGTGTTTGTTTTATATGCAGTCCCCCAGATTTCCACACAATAGGTCAAATATGGTAATAATAATGAACTATATAATATATATAATGAGTTCATGTTCAGGACATCCTTAGTTTTATAGAGTATCCCGATGATTTTTGACATTTTCCTTTTAACATTTTCTACATGTGGCTTCCAACATAATTTATCATCAATAACTACTCCAAGGAATTTATTTTCATACACCCTTTCTATTTCATTTGAATTCACCATAATTTTAACTTGGTTAGTAATTTGTCTAGTGCCAAAAACTATGTTTATTGATGTATGTAAAATAAACCTCTGTTGACTACCTACCCTGGATGCTCTGTGTTAGATTATTTTATGTCGTGTCTAACAAATGCTCTCATGGTGAATATATTTTGACTTACTGTGTGTATGATCTGAATATATTGTTCGGATTTGAATACCGGATAATAGGTTTTGAAGTGAAAAGTCACGGCTTTTGTGAAAATTGTTTGAATTTTTGTGTTTGTGTTTAAGGTTTTGAGAAAATGGGTACAGGTTTCAAGAAATGTGTATTAGCAATTGAGAAAGACTGTAATAAGATGGTTATAGGTGTGGTCACATCATTAGCAACAAGTGTATTCAATTTTTGAGTTGTTGTGTGAACGCCAGTTAAGTCCGTTGTGTTCAAATATTGTTGACTTGTGGTAAACATTTTGTATCGCATGAGAGCAATTTGTGAATTGTGTCTTCATGTAAAATGGTTTCATGGTATTGGAAAATGAGGGGTTACATTTATTCAATGTGTTTAGACAACTGGTCATTCGGTTCAGAGGACTGGCATTTGGGTTTTAGTATTTGAGAAAATATCCCAAGGAGAGCACGCTGGCAGACGTCTAACCAACCCCCTCGCTCATATCCACCAGCCCCCCAACAATTATGGTCATTGAAACACACACACTCAAACTGTGACAGAGTCCTAGTGTCTCCAACAAGCCTCAGAAAATTCTCACGAGTGTAGGGACATCTCCCCTTTCTGCTGCGCATACCTCGCTGCTACGCATATATGCTCTATGCAGAGCATGTATGTGATGGACTCAAAGCCACACACCGTTACGCCTATAGGTAAGCTTAATTAGTTTTCACTTGTCACCACTTTTCAAATCCTTGAGAAAATGTTAGCTAGGATGTTTCAACTATCGGTTGCTGCATAAAACTATCATAAATGGATATCTGTGTAGATGTTTTTTTAAAGAAGCAGTTTTGGAAATGTCTTCTTGAAAACCAACATTACAGTTACCGTTTAATCTTACACTGTTCAGCTCTCATGCAAACGCACACACGCATACACAGGCCCCTCAGACATACATTTGACCTCCCCGTGAATCTTTGACTGCCTCTGCTTCCCCCTACTCACAGGAATATTGAACAATCGCCTTTCTCAGACCAAAAATGGCCCCTCGCAATTAGCTGCGTATCCGTTCTTCTTCAGCCTAATTTAATTTTATGACCAGCAACCCCTGTCCTCGCAGGGGTAAGGAGACTATCGCTGATGATGGCTTTTCACCAATTTCTACATAAAATTATCATTATAAATAGAATCAGATCTAAGTAGATGCATATTTTTGTAATATATTTTAGGAAGCGTTGTCTTTTCAAACTAACAACATTATAGCCACCGTCTAACCTCACACTTCTTCAGCCGCCCGTCTGTCCTCACACTTCTTTGACCCCCATGCAGCCATACATGCGCGTACGCAGACACAAGCACAGACATACATTTGACCTCCCCATGAATCTTTGACTGCATATGCTTCCCCCTACTCACAGAAATATTGAACAAAAATGTCAGATAGTAACTATATCAGTAAGGGGAAATTATATAGTTTTATCCGTTTATTTTCAGATTCAACCCCAGCAGTCACGAACGACTCTTACAACATTTTTACATATAATGTATAACTTCATGTTTTTTAATTTCATAATACCAACCAGCGTATCACAGTTTAACCTTACCTTATACTTCTTGTTTTACAACCTCTAAAATACAATCTTTGAGCCGTGTTTGCGCATACTTTTCCCCCTTCACCATAATAGAAATGGCTAGTACTTTTCCCCCCGGCGGTTTTACCCATACTAAACTACTCCCTCCGATCACGTCATTCAATCTCATTATTATTCATTATTCACTCAATCTAGGGGGGCGTGCGCCGGATCCGGAAGTTAACCAAACAATTAGCATTTGAACCCGGGTCAGCCATGATATCTGCAAAAACAGGTAGGAACACCACCTACACATCATCCATCTTCATTAAGGGGTCATTAATCTTCATTAAATGACATCAGGAAGTCATTAAGGGTCATTCATCTTCATTATATAACACCTGGAAGTCATTAAAGGTCATTCATCTTCATTAAACGACATCCGGAAGTCATTAAAGGTCATTCATCTTCATTATATAACACCTGGAAGTCATTAAAGGTCATTCATCTTCATTAAACGACATCCGGAAGTCATTAAAGGTCATTCATCTTCATTATACGACATCCGGAAGTCATTAAAGGTCATTCATCCTCATTAAACGACATCCGGAAGTCATTAAAGGTCATTACCCCTCATTAAATGACATCTGGAAGTCATTAAAGGTCATTAACCCTCATTAAATGACATCTGGAAGTCATTAAAGGGTCATTAATCTTCATTAAATGACATCTGGAAGCCATTAAAGGTCATTAATCTTCATTAAATGACATCAGGAAGTCATTAGGGGTCATTAATCTTCATTAAATGACATCAGGAAGTCATTAAGGGTCATTAACCCTCATTAAATGACTTCAGGAAGTCATTAAGGGTCATTAACCCTCATTATATGACATCTGGAAGTCATTAAAGGGTCATTAATCTTCATTAGGGAGGGGTCATGACCCACACATGACCCCCCTAATCTAATTAAGAATGTCATCCATCAAATTTTGACAGAAGCGGCCTTGTAATATTCTCTCTGGCATCCCTTTCCGTTTGGCTCCATTCCACACCCGGCAGCCATTGCCATGCTCAAAATGGCGCAGGGCCTCACACTCACCGTTATGTAATTAACACATGGATCATTGGAGAGAGGTTTTGTGCTCGTGTATGTGACATTTTTCCGTGTTTGCTAGGGAACGGACTGGGTATCCGTGTTGTCGGCGGGAAGGAGGTGCCTGGTGGTAACGGAGAGATAGGAGCATACGTTGCCAAAGTGCTACCTGGTGGAGCCGCGGAACAAACAGGGAAGATCTTGGAAGGTGAGCGCCTTGTGTCCCATCATTCTCACTCGAAATAAACCAGGGGTGGGCAACATATGAGCCCTGGGCCACATACTGTGTTCTGTTCTATACCAGAACCTAACCAGTATTTTTATTACGGTGGCTGAAACGCAGAACAGTGCTCATTTATGGTTTGTCTGCAAGATGATCCCGCCCTTTGTTGTGACAGAAAAGTCACCTGACCAAAATCTCCAGTCAGGGTCAAAGTCCTGTCGTATTTTGTGCATTCATTAGTAGTCTATAAATAATATAAAGTGTAAATAAAATGTATTTATTAATGTTTGTATGTACTTCTTTATTCATTTATCGAATTAAATACATGGTTAATTTATTATACAGTACATAATGAAAACAAAAAAAAATGTTCAAATGAACAATGTTATTGTTTGACTTTAACTTGTCAAATCAAATGGTTAATTATTTATTGAAAATACATTTATGAATAAACAATTTTATTGTTTCGATGTATTCATTTATCAAGAGTTTTAGATATCCAGTTAAATCTTTGATTTATGAAATTATTGGTGGACTATAAATGAATTACATACCAAAAAAAACAAAACAAAAAAAAACAATGAGGTCTGTTCACTCTTTTTTAGACCGTTACCAATCGAGCATAGACCAAACCCGTACTGAAATCTTGAGTAGTTACCAACACCATTATCAAATACCAATACCAAAATAATTTTAGAAAAAGACATATATCCCATATAGCATTTTCCCTTCAAATTGTATGAAATATGTCACTTTTATATTCTCACGATTTGTAATTTTTCGTAAAAACAAGAGGGCACTTGACATTGGTATTAGCCACCATTGCCAGGTATTTGCCCGACAAGTGAAACCTACTATCAGCACTTGCCAATCCTACACAACCCCAACCCCCCCCACATCTTGGGCTCCCCCCCTTGGGAACAAAGGTTTGCTCACCCCTGCCTGAAACAGTTGCTACCTACCTTTAACACACAAATATTGAAATTAATAATAATAATTACAGGAGCCGTCGCCATCATGGGATGAACTGCAGCTTGGTACATTAAAAGCAGCAATCATTGATTCCGTACAACGGCAGTTTGGGAGCAGTTAACCCCTTCTAGCACCTCCTTTTCCGTCCATCCATCTGCTCACGAACGGCTTTTTATGTCAACTCGGGGTCAGAGTGTGTCGGGACTTTCTGAGGCGGTCACCACCTCTGATATATGGCCGTGGAGAATGACACTGGGTTACTTTGAAGCTTCTATTGTGGGCCATCCATCTGGGCTAACTCTTGGGATTTGACACCATAACATATCATTTTGTCCTCATTCATTAGACAAAACTCATTCAAGCTGCTAATTCAAGGTGCGACTGTCGTGGTTTTATTGCTATCGTCATCAAATGTGCGAGGAGGAACTCTCAAGCGCTGCGAAAATGGCAAAATGCAAGTGACAAAGTGGTTAATTTGTGTGCAATACATGCAGTGCGACGCAAGCAGAGGACACTGCTGATGAGCTGCTTCAGGCCCTGTAAGTCTTGACAGCCTGCCTTTGGCGTGCCCTGCTGTGTGAACAACACAGCAGCACTGGGTTTGTGTTTTTGCTGCTGTGGGTTTGGGTTGTTTCATATCTAACCAAAATTAAACGTGTTCTTGTTCTTTGCCTGCTGAGGTATGTGTTTTTACGTGGCGGTTTTTGTGTAAATAATGTTCTCTCCGCAGGTCATTTGAATTCTTCATTACTTTATATTTTTTTCCAGTTTTTGCAGTGTGTCTATTTTCTCCCTCAAGAATGTGGTGAAAACGTATGGAGGACCAAAACTGCCAAAATTCGAAATAAATAAATGTCTAAATAAATAAATAAATAAATAAATGACTAAAAGTGAAAATAAAAATCAATATAAAAAAAATATAATTTGAAAATTATATCTAAAAAAATAAATATAAAGGAATAAATCCGTTTTTATTTTCACTTTTAGTCATTTATTTATTTAGTTAGTTAGTCATTTATTTATCTATTTTTTTGTCATTTATTTATTTATTTATTTAGTCATTTATTTATTTATTTAGTCATTTATTTAGTTTGAAATAAATAAACGACTAAATAAATAGATAAATAAATGACTAAATAAATAGATAAATAAATATGTCTCTTGTCCAAAAAGGAATGCAAGTCTTAGAGTGGAACGGCATCCTGCTGACGGGAAAAACCTACGAAGAGGTGCAAGGGCTTGTCGGCCACTCGTGTAGCGAGGCAGAATTGTGCGTCAGGCTGTGAGTACAACCTCAAATTTCACATTAAAGGGTTTTGTTTTGTCATTTTTTGTTGCTGTTCTAAGCTTTGGTCTTCTTTTCTTCGCAGAGATCTCAACATGTTGGCAGAATCGGAAGGTTCCGAGCGCCTGGACTTCCATGAGCCAAGCAAAAGTAAGCTGCTGGAGTCAGTAATGCAGTGAAATAAATCTAGATGCCTAACTTTGAAATCCCTTCAGACGACAGGCCTCCCAGGTCTCCGGGCGTGGACCCCAAGCAGCTGGCGGCCGAGCTGCAGAAGGTGTCCCAGCAGCAGGCCCCGTCCTCCACCGCCTCCTCCGCCAGCCTCACGGCGACCGCCTCGGCCATCTCCAGCCCCGCCCAGCCGGGCTCGCCGTCGGTCAGCAAGAAACGGCACAGCGGCAAGGCGGGTTCACATGTCAATGCCCGACCACGCTTTTTTTTTTTTTTTAATCTCTCTTCCTGCATGCCTTAACACCTTTTCTTCCCTTCCAGGCCGCAGATGGAAGCAAGACCCCGTCACACCCAATCACTGGTGACATACAGGTCAGTCATGTCTGGTTACTTTCAGACCTAGCGACTACAATCTCTGTCAAAGTTCCTTTGAAATTGTCTTTCTTCAGCCCGTTTAGCAGATGTGGTGCCAGGATTTTTTGTCTCTGGCTTATGTGTTTATAAAGTATTTCTATTTTTTTTGTCAGTAAAAGCACAATATACGACAAAGCATGCTCGATATAAAAAGCGTTTATCTGAATATGGACATATATTACAAATGAGCACAGTAGCATTTTTCACCAAATGCGCAAGTGAATGAAAGATTCCCCCCACACCTCCCAAGTAGGGCTGGGTATCGATTCAGATTTCCAAAATCGATTCGATTCGATTCAGAAGGGCCCGATTCGATTCGTTATTTGAAGGAAAAACACTCCCCGATGTTGATGCTAACTTCCTGTTAGCATTTGCTAACTTCCTGTTTGCGCTACGCTAGCGATGTTTTAAAAACAAAGCATGTTTTGTACAGTGGATGTAATTCTTAACATTGTGTATTTAGTTTTACAGTTAACTCTGACTGCGGCGTCATTAAACAGCTTAAAGAACGCTTCGTGACAACAGAATAACATTCGCTACACATGTGCTAGTTACTAATGCTACGCAAGCAAAATGGTGCATTCAGGGAACTTTCATAGTGTCGGAAACTTCGGCTTTCTTTGATAATATTTTAAGGGGAAAATAAATCAACCATTTAGCTCAATTGGCCGAATGTTTTGGCCGATGTTTGAAGGCCAATAATCGGCCGATTATAATCCGTGCCCGATTAATCGGTCTTGGCACATTAATTTGCGGGGTAAAAAAAAATGTATTAAAAGTATCGATTCATGGTTTTATGAATCGATATTGGGCTATGAAAAGGAATATAGATTCGATATCGATATATCGATACTTTAGACCCAGCCCTACTCCCAAGCACACACTGGGTACAGCTGCGTATCGGACCAGGTAATCGCACCCCCTAGCACTGGTGGACACCGTTTAGGCAGCTGAACAAGTTGGGCCTGAAATGAACTTTAATATAACATCAATATGTAGGCAGAAGAACAAGTTTGGTCTTAATTCAACATAGAATAGCATAGCATAGCATAGCATAGCATAGCATAGCATAGCATAGCATAACATAACATAACATAACATAGCATAACATAGCATAGCATAGCATAGCATAGCATAGCATAGCATAGCATAGCATAACATAACATAACATTTCAAGTGTTGCTGCAAATGTTCAATCTATCCAAATGAGTCCAAACCTTTTGAAGCTGAAGGCGTTTTCCTGGATATTGATTAATGTGAAGGACGAGAAATACTGGTTGGTCAAATTACCATCAATAATGTTGAGTGCATGTTATTTTTTAATTATTGTATGAATTTATGTGAACATACTGATCATGTTCAGGATTTACTCCCAATAATATTTTATTTCTATGAATCTCTACCTGTGTTTACATTTTCAAAGATGACTTCTACAACATTCCTAGAAAATTGCATTGTCTCTTGACTGGTGAGATATTTTTAAAACAGACCCACGGGCTACTTGTGTGGTCCTTGAGAGCTACCTGATGCCCGCAGGCACCACCATATCTGTGACCCCCTGTTTAAATATTCTTGTACTGGCCCATTCAGGCAGCCGAATTCATTGTAAAGCCTTTTGGTTACTGTGATTGTTTCAAGATTTAGCAATGTGATACAAACGTAGCTATATCGTGGTAAAAAGGTGTTATCTTGCACAGGCCCATTTAGGCGGCAAATCCTGACAGCCATCATTATCTTTGAGGCCTCGTTCACACTGATCATACTTCGTCTTGTTGCAGCTTCAAATCCACTACGATCAGCAGCTGGGCAACCTGATCGTGCACGTCCTGCAGGCGCAGAACCTGGCGCCACGCGACAACAACGGCTACTCGGACCCCTTTGTTAAAGTGTACCTCTTGCCGGGACGAGGGTGAGTCCGAATATTTTTTTCCGTCCAGGCTTCTAAAGTAAACCAAATGCTATTTTGGCTTGTTTGATCTCAGCGGCATACAAATAAATAGCGTTGCAATATGAGTGCCATTCTCACTGTAATTGCACTCAAGGCCATCGAACCGCTCCCCGTTTCCACGCTCACACTCTCACAAAGGGAAAAAAATGATGACTGCTGTATTAGATCTCGTTGGTGCAGGTGTACCTAATGAAATGGCAAGTGTGCCACGCCCCCACCTCCGTCTTGGCACTGACACAAGACCCCAACCCACACTACACACATTCACTCCCTCTGACTATTGATTTTTTTTGTATGTTCTCTATATTTAATGCATGCTGGACCCCCCCTCAGTCAGGTCATGGTTGTCCAGAATGCCAGGTATGTGATTGACACTTTTATTTGTGTTTTCTTGGTTGTCAGTTTGGTGAAGGTAAAATATACAATATATATATTTAAAAAAAATGTGGTCCTGCTCATTTTTGATGAAATATAGGTCACCCTTGTCCTAACTAAACTAACCCTGCACTCTCCACAAAAAAAAAAAAAAAAAAAAAAAAAAAAATCTTCCATGCTAACAAGCTAACACTTGTTTCTATATTGCTACATTTAGCATTAGCTTTTAGCAACCTACCGGATTTAAAGATTTCTTCTCCGACCCTGCCATCGATGCACGCCACATTGTGCAAGTTCCCTAATGATGTGCATTCCGTCCATTCTCACCCCCGCCCGTCCGCCCTAGTGTCACATGGGTGCCGTTATGCTCTTCTTTTCATGTGTAAGTAATGGAATGGATGGTGTGTCCCCCCAAACCCACCCTCCCCTTGCTCTCCGCCTTCCACCAGTGCTGAAAACAAGAGGAGGTCCAAGCACGCAGGCAAGAGCCTGAACCCCGAGTGGAATCAGACGGTCATCTATAAGAACATCCACCTGGAGCAGGTAGGAAATGATCTTGCTGACCAACCTCTGGAGGCAGCAAACAAGATGGGGCTGAATTCATTGCCCCCAACTCCCCTAATGTTTGCTTCAAGACTTCATAACATAACTGTGTTTATACAAACATTAACTCTTTTACTGCCACACGTTATCAAAAAAAACTTTAATATGACAAAGGATTTGATCATTCACATCATCCTTGAAAAAGTTCTATTTCATCAGATTTCATCAGATTTCGTCATGTTTCATTGTAATTTCAAACACCGGTAGTCCATTGAAAAGAGAAACAATGCTGCCACCTGCTGGCCATAGTTAGTTAGTGTTTTTGATTCCACAACCTATTGACCAGGCAGCACTGCACTTAGATGTTGCACTGCCCATTGATTTAAAAAAAACCCAAAAAAAACGTTGTTGACATCATTTAACGTTTATGGCAGCATATATCGTGATTTTCCGAATTGTTAACGTTTTTGGCGGTCAAAGAGTTAAGTATACTGAAATTCATTCAAAATTGTCTTGTGCATGCCCATTTAGGCAGACAACACGTCAGATCTGAATTTATGTTTTTCCTCATTGGTTGCTTCAAGTCTTAAAAATAACTTTTTAAATGAATTTTAGTACTATCCAAATATGTTACAAATTGTGTTGCACCAGCTTATTGAGGCAGTTCGCAAGTTTAGCCTGCATTCATGCTATTTATTAAGTGCTGCCATAATGTAATGTTATATTTTTTGTAAAAAAAAAAAAAAAAAAAAAAAAAAATACGGGTCTTTTTCCAGTTTACATAACTTTGTTTATACAAATGTCAGATGACCCTAATTTAGTTCTTAATGGCACCTGCACAGGTTATTCCTCTCTGTGTGCCCTGCAATTGGCTGGCAACCAGTTCTGTGTGTAGCCTGTCTATTCCCGAAGCTGGCTGGGATAGGCTCCAGCATCCCCCGCAACCTTGATGAGGAGTAAGCGGTTAGGAAAGTGATGGTTGGATGGCACATGCCCGTTTAGGCGGCAAACAAATTGGGTCTGAATTCATTGTGCACTCTAGTGATTTTTTGAGTAAATAGCAACCTAACACTTTTCCGTAGTTTTATCAAAGTTACAGTATAGTTGACGATAGTCTTGAACCAACCAGTTTAGGCTTAAAAAAGTATTAATTCTGAATTATAGTGGTTCGTTCAAGGCAACATAACATAACGTTGTTGAGCTATCAGATTCAGAGTTTATTAAAATTTGCTTTGATCCAAACCCGCCTAGACAGAAAATCAGTGGAATTACACTACGGCAACATTAGCATTTTATAACTACAAATTTTTGTGGTCAATGGGACAATAAGCATCATGTTAGTCAATTTTGCAAAGGGCCACAAAATTCTGACTATCTACTGTATGTGCGTTCAGTTGCGAAAGAAGACACTGGAGGTGAGCGTGTGGGATTACGACAAGTGTTCCTCCAATGATTTCCTGGGAGAGGTAAGTCGTTATCCCTCCAGTTGCGTCCTCTTTTCTTTTTGCTTTCCATCACTTGCTTTTTATTTCTGCGTATGTTCCAGGTCCTTATCGACCTGTCCAACACGGCCCAGCTGGACAACGTCCCGCGGTGGCTCCCCCTCAAGCCGCAGACGGATGGGGAGCACCACCGCCGCTCCCACCAGGGCCGGCACGGCTCCTCCAAAACCTCCTCGCAGCACTCGTCGCCTAAAACCGCTGGCTCCGCCCACGAGCAAGACTCCCCCAAATCGTCGGTGATCAAAAGCCGAAGTCATGGCATCTTTCCCGATCCGGCAAAGGGTATGAGAACCGCGTGTTCCCGCTCGCTCACACCTCCCGCTTGATGTTTGCACTCCCACCACCGTAGCTTCAGCTTCATGCTTTTTGCTTTCCCATGATCTGTCTTCTTGGTTGCCATGGTCACTCAGCTCCGAGGCCTCGCGTTAGCCAGCATCAGGGAGCTTCACAGTTTTGCATAATTAGCATTAGAAATATAAACTTACTGAAAAAAGGTCCGAGCAGCCCACTCAGGCAGCAGACAAGGTGGGCCTCGATTCCCTGTGTTGCTTTTTAGTTTCTTTCATGACTTAACACTTTAACCTTGTTGACAACATTTCTAAACCTTTCTAAGTTATATAAAAATTACCTTGCATCACAGCCTGTTGAGGCAGCAAACAAGTTGGGCCTGAATTCACGGCCTCTCGTCTCTTCTATAACTGAGTAACAGTCATTGATGGAAATAGATTTATGAAAATCAATTCTATATGGTCTTACCCGACAGTCTGTTTAGGCAGCAGACAAGTTGGGCCTGTATTCAACGTATTTCTGGTTTGCATCTTACAGGACTAAGCAGCATCTGCTTGCTGATTCTAATTATAAAACATTCAAAGTTTCTGCTTGATTTGGCAGTAAGCGAATCGGACCCGAATTCACTGCATCTCTTATTGGTTGCATTCAGACAAACAAAACAAACAAATTCATCAAAGTTTCTGCCCATTTAGGCAGCAAATAAATTGGGCCTCCTAAAGTTAATCCTTCTTTACATAACATGCTAAAAATGAATCTCAATTAGTCCTTGAACTATCAAATGCAATTTTAAAATGGCTCAAACTGAGTTACTGCAAAATGTCGCTGGACCACAACCCGTTTAGGCATCAAACAAGTCAGCCTGAACATTGACATAACTTTGATGATACAAATGGTAAATCTGTAAAGGTAAAAACCAAAACTGGTCTCGTACCACAGCCCATTTTAGGCAGCATTTTTTTATGTTAATTTGGTGAATGTGATTGTTTTAGACACGCAGGTGCCCCCTCTCGAGAAATGTCACAGTAGCCCCAGCAGGTCCAAGCCGTGCCCGTCCGAGAGCCAGAGCCAAAGCCCCAGCCGCGGACGCGTGCCGCAAGCTCGCCCGCGTACCTCCAAAAGCGCCGCATGGCAACAACGCCATCAGGACGGCGACGCCGGGTGCGGCCAAGGCGTTGCCATAGCTACAACAATGGGTGACACAGGCCCGACGCAGCAGCAGCAGCAGCAGCAGCAGCAACCGTCGCCGCTGCCCCGCCTTCAGCCAAGTAAACCAAGACGCAAATAAACGCCAGTGCAGCATGGCCGCCTCGCACTCATCAACCTTTTTTTTTTTTTTTTTTTTTTTTTTTTTTAAATCAGTTTGATTTTATTTGATTTCAATTTTTACCTTCACTTGATTTGTAATTTGGCACCTCACAGCCATCACCTCCAGAAATGTGCCACTAGAGGACGCCAAAACTTTCTACAAGCGACACTATGACCAATTGTAGCTACATAAAAAAAAAGTCCTTTAATTTGTAAAAACCCTTCAGAATAATCAGATTTTCTAAAAAGATATATAATTAATCATGTGTTTATATTTGACCTTTTATTAACACCCTCAAACATTTCCTTCCCTTAATATCTCTTTTTTTTTTACCAAAACATGTCCGAGGCTCATCATGAAGGCTGTGCATGCAGTCCTCTCCTTTCTTTTTTTTTTGTATTCATTTGAAAAAGTACGGGACCCACAATGCACCTCTGCAGCAGCCGCACACCCCCGTGCATGTGATTGACAGACACTTGGATTCTCTCTCAATCTCCATCTTCCTCCTCTTCCCATCTTCAACTTTGACCCACGAACTTTGTAACCCGGGGTCGGACCACCCTCAACCCCACTAACAACGCCCCCTCCCCTCCCACGCCATCCACAACGACAACCTCCAGGCCTTCCAGGCCGCCAGAGACACAGCGTAGTCGGTGTGCTCACCATTCAGAGAGGCCAATCGGATTGGCTGCCCGCCCTGCCTTCGCCGGCCAATGGGAGCAGAGCGGACGGCCGTCACCTGACCCTCAGGAAGGCCGTGTCGGAGGAGAGACCCCACATCGGCCGAGGTGAGCCCCCCCCCTCCAAAAAAAAAAAACACCCAACCTTCCTTCCCTCCCTGTGATGTGAGAGGATGCTACTAACCTGCAGGGAAACGAGCGAGGACGGCAGGCTGAGATCCATGCAGCGAGACGCACACTTTTTTTCGTGAGTCGGTGTGTCGTCGCCATGGATACCACTCAGCACCACAAGCAAAAATCTCAAAACTAAAAACTAATGATGTCCTGATTGGTCTCATGTGCATCGCATAACGTGTGTTGTCTGTCGTCCATGTTTCATTACCGCGCTTTTCATGAGCAGTCTTGTCTGTCCGTCCCATGTCATCGTCGTCCTTCCTTGGACGTTCTCCGCGCTCACGGTTTGACTGTGTGCCGCAGCGCGCGCCAGCTACAGGTCGGGCGAAGCCCCCATGACGGCGGCCTCACTGGACAGCGGCCTCAGCGGCAGCGCCTACAGCTTGCTGGACGAGGACGCAGAGATGAACGAGGTGGACAGCGCCATCTTCCAGGTGCCCCGATTGTGAGTCCCCTTGCTTTTCCGCATTTAGTACTTTCAAAATAGACATTAAATTATAAATAGGTTTTGTTTTTTAATGTGTTTTTTTGTTTGTGTTTAGTGGGAAGATTCCAAATGGCACTGATGGGATGAAATCCTCCATGGGTGATTCTGATGGTAAGATTTAATCTGTCTGTCTAAAATCAAATGTGCTGTGCTGATATTGAGTATTGACATTGCTATTGGATGCCACAAGTTTAGGATCAATACCTAGTATAAATAACAATGAAGTGACTGCTAACTGTGTCCTCCCGGTGCAGGTAAGTCTCAGGTGATGGGTGAGATCAAGATTGCACTGAAGAAGGAAGTGAGGACGGAGGGAGACCACCTGGTCCTGGAGATTCTGCAGTGTCGTAATATCACCTACAAGTTCAAGACTGCAGACCACCTGCCTGGTTAATCTTTACATTTCTTGCTCTCATCAAATCAAATATTACATTGCTGTATTGATAGCTTATGAATATAGTGTTTGTGTTAGTGGGGAGGATTGTTTCTTTTGAACTTAGTCAATTTAATAAAAGTAATGAAATATTACGGTGTGAAGAACCTTTTTAACAGGAATTACCGTAATTTATTATTTACATGCAATATTTGCCATTTTCATAAAAAAATCACTTTAAAATTAATTCAAGTCCCATTATGGTCACAATTTTATCTATCCATCCATCCATCCATTCATTTTCTTGACCGCTTATTCCTCACAAGGGTCACCAATTGCAGGGCAATTTTATTTATGAATTCATTCTGCGATTAGCTGGCAACCAGTCTAGGGTGTCCCCTGCCTACTCTCCAGAGCCAGCTGAGATAGGCTCCAGCACCCCCCGTGACCCTTTTGAGGAATAAGCAGTCAAGAAAATGGATGGATGGATTAATTCATTATTTCCAATAAAGGTATGTACGCAGTCCCTAAAGTTGACATGAGAGGAAAATAGTGAAATCTGTTTCTCTCATTAGGACGAGAGTGGACTTTCTCTTTATTTTATTTTATTTTATTTTATTTTATTTTATTTTATTTTATTTTATTTTATTTTATTTTATTTTATTTTATTTTATTTTATTTTTTGAGAACTCTATATTATTCATTCAGCAGCCTTCAATCATTTTTTTGGGGGGGGACTTTCTGCTTCTAAAAAGAAAACTCTCTTGTCCTAATGAGAAACACATTTTTACTTTTTCATTCTTTTTTTGTCCATTTCACTTTAGGGGCTCCGTATGTATGTAATCTTGATGATGATGATGATGATGATGATGATGATTGCACACAATGTTAGCAATGTTTTTTTTTTGGTTTTTAAATTTTTTTCTGAAAAGAAAAGGAAAAGAAAAAAACTACGTTAGAAATCTTAAACACGACAATATTTAATAATAATATAATAATTTATGTTCAAGAAATCAAATCATTCCAACAATATTTCAACAACTTCATGTCCATAGTTAAAAAAAATTACTAAATAATGGATTGTATTTCAACAAAATAAAAAAAAATCAGCGTATTAACTGCATTTTGTCCTGGCCCGTGCAGACCTCTACGTGAAGCTGTACGTGGTGAACATCGCCACGCAGAAGCGCATCATCAAGAAGAAGACGCGCGTGTGCCGCCATGACCGTGAGCCCTCTTTCAACGAGACTTTCCGCTTCTGCATGAACCCGGCGGGGCACTCGCTGCAGGTGAACCGACGTCTTCAAAAAAAAAAAAAAAAAAAGCCATCAACCAACAACGCCGGCGCTTAATAAGCTGCGTTTCCTTCCCAGCTTTTCCTGGTGTCCAACGGCGGCAAGTTCATGAAGAAGACGCTGATCGGCGAGGCCTACGTGTGGCTGGACAAGGTGGACCTGCGCAAGCGTGTGGTCAGCTGGCACAAATTGCTCGCCAGCACCGCGCAGATCCACTCCTAAGGCGGAACGTCCCATTTGATGAGCCACGGGGGGGGCAGTGGGGGGAGGAATAGATTGATTTAACTTGCAGGAATGAGCTCGCCGCCAACCTGAACAGGAAGTGGACCACACAAGCGAGCAGGTACAAAACACTCGTCATCATCCACACACGAAATACAGGGACACACATGTACAGTAGATTCTCATTCAGCCCATTTGAAAGCATTTGTCAATGACTCAATGAGGACTCTTATTTATTTTTCTATTAGAAGGAAGCATAAATCTCTATTTGTTCGTCATGTGCGCAAGAAGGGAAGTCATATCCAACACACACTACCTAGCATTCCACTTTATTTTATGTCAGAGTTCTATTTATTGTCATTTCTTTAAGAATATTGCTTTATATGAAATTAGAGTATTGGAGTGTGCCACATACACCTTGTACATAACAATTTGTCCTAACTGGAATGATTAAATATATAGACATATAATATATATATAGATATAGATATATAATGATTTCTATCACAGACAATCAAGTCTTGATGATTGTGATGTTCAAGTTTTTCCCACACAATGTCCAAATTTATAGTCATGTCTTTTTGGTGCACTTTTCCTTCTCGAATGTAAAAGCGGCTTCATGTTAAGATGAGATTTAATTGTTTGATCCATGGTCGAACATATTACGCATAGTATTCCAGAAATAATGTTGTTCTTGTTGTTTTGTTTTGTTTTTTAAGTGGTAAATTGTTTTCTATGCAACCCCGACAAGTAACCGCGGCAACCACATCTCCATTTTCCAGCAAATATTGATTGAAATATGAAACAGTGACACATTTTTAATATCATTTGTATTCATTTATCTTTTTTACATTTACATTTTAATTACCATTTAATGGCATTTCACCATTTATGAATTGAATGATATTTGTATGTAATATTATTTCTATTTTTATTTATAGTATTTTTTTTTCCATTTAATGGTATTATTTATTCTCTTTGAGATCATTTATTTCCCAACAGACGGACTGAAATATGACACCAAATTTCATTTATTTCTGATTCATTTATTGACGGGCAATTGTGTCACTTTTTCTTTACGAGACCGTTTAATGACCACACCTCGATTTTCCAGTAACAATGAACAACAATTTAATAATGAAATGATACATTTTATTTGTATTTATTTATTTTTTACTGAACTCGATTTTTACTTATGTTTTCTATTTAACAATATAATTTCTTCCCTGTGTGACGGTTTGTTATGTTTACAGTATATATGGGGTGTGCTTTTTTGATACGTAGTGCTTGTTTACAAAGTTAAGTTCCAAAGGTCGAAAACTCAGAGAATTTTTTCCCGTTTACAGAGAATTCCGATAAAAAAAACGCCTCCCTGCAATTTCTCGCTTGATTTCCAGCAATGACCAAAAAGGGACTTTCTGATCTTAAGGTCACCGTGAGTGTATGTCTTTGATTAGTATTATTATTTTCAATTCAATGCACGTCATTTGATCCGTCTTTAGGAACATCAACACACACTTTTAAGCGTGTAAATACATCATCTTTTTTAAAATACGCCTGTCTTTTAACAGACAAAAAAACAAACAATGTGAGCGGTCACTTGATATTCTTTTGGTCAATGTACAGTACAGCATTTCATAAACACTCATGCACCATACACACACTTGGACAGCTGGAGTAGTCGCAGGAGAATTGTCAATGTGCTCACACTGGATGTTGCATGTTACCTTGGTGGCTCATACTATTTTTGTGTCCAAATTATGATTAATACTACATTTAAAAATAATAGAGAATGTGTAGAGAAGGATCTAGAACAAAATGTTTAGGGTGAGTGTGGGGTCGGGGGGTGTTATTTATTGATAATATATGCTGACTGTACAAAGATGATGATGATCGTCCAGTTCTCCCTCCTCCCCCCACTTGTAAGTAAACAGAAAAAAAAAATCTGTCTATACTGTTATGGTTTTGTGATTGTATACAGGAGATATTGATAAATTATGCAAATTGTGCTGTAAAAAATGGCTGTTGCCCGCCCCATGTCTAAATATTAAATATGAGTACAAATCAAGGTTTGTTGCATTGTTACTTTACGGTTTCTTTTGAGGAATCGTGTTGCAGGGTGAATGCTGGCGTTCTTTGGGTAAGTTCTTAGTGTAAGGTGGGTTTCAGGTACTTGTAGGATTTTGGATATTGTTTTGGCTTCTGGAAATTGTTACACTGTAAAAATTGATTGGTAAAAAAAAAAAAAAAAAACTACCAATCAAGTAGGTTAAGCTCATATTGGCTTAAGATTGGTCAGACATTGACCATTCCAGGTCTAATTTTATTTGTTAGCCAAAAAAAACTATTAAATTGGTTACAATACAAGGTTAGTTTAGATAGATCACTTGGAAATATATTTAATATGTGAATGGTAAAAGGACTGCTTTTGATATAGTTTTAACTACACCACCAGTTTAAGCCTCACATCCACACACACCAGTGGTTGGCTGCTGCCATGGAAGGCGCTGACAGGTGCATTGGGTGCAAATCGGGGTTCAGTGTCTTGCTAAAGGACACTTCGACATGGTCACCAGGGGTGAGGCTCAAACCCACAACCTCAAGGATGGGAGACGTCAATTCAACCATTGAGCTGTGCCACTCCATTTCTTTTTTTTAACTGAATTTCTTAATTATTACAAGTGACTACAATATATCAATCTTCTTGACTGCTTATTCCTCACAAGGGCCGCGGGGCGTGCTGGAGCCTATCTCAGCTGGCTATGGGCAGTAGGCGGGGTACACTGAACTGATAGATTGGTCAAATTGAACACATTTTTTTTTTTTTTCTTTTTTTGTGGTAGATTTGATTTTAGGGTGTAGGACTAAAAGTTCCTAGGAAGTGGCTAGGATTTTAGGTAAAAGCTATCCAGAGTAAGAGGGGGATAATTTTAAATTTTCCCAAGGATTACGGTAGTGGTTAAGGCAGTTAAGAGTTTTGGGTTAGAATTATAGGTTCCCCAGATATTGAGGGGTTAGGGTTATATATTCTTGTGAAGTTTGTGGGTAGGGTTTGGGATGAGGATTGAAGGTAGTTTTACAGGTTCTGCAAAGGACTAGACTTTGTTTGAGATTCTCCCGAGTCATTGGGACAGGATTTTAGGCTTTTCTGAGGATCTTCAGAGAATCTGGGGCTTTTCAAAGTTTTTTCCAGGATTACGCTAGTCTTTCAGGTTTTGTTTTTGCTTTTTAAATAGAGGATTTGATCAGGGTTTGGGGTGCTCCAGATAGTCTAGGAGTTAGGTTAGAAATTATTTTAAAGTTTAAAGTTCAGGTTACAGGTTCACCACATGATTGAATGTAGGTTAAAGGTGCTGCAGGGTTTGTTAGCGGTTCTATACAGTTGTATTGGTAGGATTTCAGTTTTTCTAGGACTAGGGAGTTAAAGACCTTGAGAAAACTTGTGGTTGTTTTAGTCAAGTACAGACTAGGTTTTCAGGTGGTTCTTTAGAGGATTTGGGTAAGATTTGAGGTTCTCCAAATAGTCATGGGTTAGGGTCACCTGTAGCATTCAGGTGCTTCAGCCAATTAGAGGTAGATTGCGGGTTCTTCAGAATTCTTCAATTTTTGGAGGTTTTCCTAATAAAAGGTAGGGAGTCGGTAACATTTTGGGAGAAGGATTAGACTCGAAAAGGTAGGGCTTGTGATTCTTCTGAGGATTCAATGTAGTGTTCAAGATTATCCAGGTGGTTAGGAAGCTCTTTGGCTTAGGATAAGGTTTATTTCAAGTTGAAGAACTGGGTGGGTGCCTGGCTGCTCTTCAGACTATGTTCACAGAGATGAGATAACAGCAGTTGACCAAAAGATGGCGCCACACGTGGAAATCCAGCCGGTTTACTGTCTATTGCATGTGTATGGAGGATTTGACTGACCTGTGACATGTGAAAGCGCCTTCAAATAGAGGTAAGAAGAAGCAACCTAAAAAGTGATAATTGTGTCTTTTCCTCAGCATGTTCTCCGTCCAAAATGTTTGCAGGATTCTGGGGAAGAATCCACTGGCCTCCTCGACCAAACAGTATTGAGTTCACGTACACTTCAAGAGTTCTACCAGCAGAGGGTGAAAGAACTGCGTGTGTGTGTGTTGATTGCTTTGAGACCTCTAAACATGCTTTATGTGTGTCAGGCTGCCAGCACCTGTTGGAAGAATCCAAACCACCAATTGAAATTCCATCAAGTGACCTTTCCTACAGGGACCAAACTCCAAAACATTTGCATATTCCAGCCTTTGGAGGTCATTTTGACATTGAGATGCGATGATACAACACTCACGGTTGGATCAAAGAACCTCTTATCTCTCTCTCTCTGTTCTGTCTTTTCTTTTATGTCTGATACATCATTCATCCTCTTGTTTCTTTCTCTCTGAGTGATTCTTCTGATCTGCACTTCTAAACATCTTTGTTCTCCATCGCCTTCAAAGACGCGGCTTGAAAAGACAACAGTAACGTCCGCTTGATTCGATACCACTCGAAGGACAGTTAAACACTAAGGAAACTCACAGGAGTTTCCTTAGTGTTTAAAATCATTACATTGATGAGAATCAAGCCAGTCTGTCATCTGTTACGTTAAATCCAAACCGGACGCCAACTCATGCTACCATTTGGATTTTAGTTTTAACATCCCCAAGCTAACGTTGAGAATGGCACTGAGCCTTCACGTCCAATCGCCTCCGATTCCCCCCGTGAGCCGGCTTCCTGTCACTGGGCGCCGCCGGCAGGCCAAACTTTCTGCTCCTGACAACACGGCTCGGCCTTACCGTAATGCGATCAGTCAGCAGACAGGACCGAGTGAGGCCAGCGATGTCCTGAGACGAGAGCTCATATCATACACGCGTGCTCGCTATCGCTTACATGTCAACGAGGCGACACCGCAACAGACGCAAGGCTGACATTTTGCCTTGTTTTTTGAAAAGATGACCTCCAAAATGTCCGCGTCTGATAGCGATTAAGTCAGCACGAGTGTTGGGTGCAATGTGTCACAAGCTAGGCTGCACGTCAGCGTGAGAGACTGCTGAATTTGTGAGAGACTGTTGAATTTCAATTGGAATTGGATCGGAAAAAAGATTTAAGATTTGACAGTTGTGATGCATTTTATTTTGCATACATAACAATACAAAACTATATTTTTTTAAGTCAGCTTTTTTTTTTGGGGGGGGGGGGGGGGGCATTTATACCATTTTTATCTAGTTATTTTTTTCAGATTTGTATGTGTTTTTAATTTTTATCTTGCTTCTTTTCCCTAATTCAATTAGATTTCTTTTGAATTTTAGTCCTTTCGAAAAGACCAAATTGTGGTTTGTATGTTTCCTTTTTATATATTGAATACATTTCATTTTTTCATTTAAATAGAATTACTGTAATTTTATTAAAACAAATTCATTTAATTATAAAGGGAGACTTTATTCTTAATTATGTAAAAAAATGCATATTTTTAAATATCATGCGTTTTGTATATTTAAAAAAAATAATTCAATTTAGATGTTGTTCTATAACTTTTTTCATATTTTTTTTTATTCCTATCCCCGACCCCCTTTATAAATATAAAATGTAGTGGATTTGAATGAATGCATCCGTGTGTTTCTACGACGCGTGATGCTGGAAAATCACATTTAGGTTATTTCGGGCCAAGAATCCGATTTGACAGCCTGGATGTGACAAGATGTGAACTGGGATGCACTCTGACAGCACTTGTTGACATTTTTTTTCAGTGACTCCCAAAATGAACCCAGAATGCAATGCAGTACATTCTCACATTTAAAAATGTCAAACAGGCCTACAACCGCTGACTGCAGCTCTTATGTTGTCATTAGATTATAACTGACTTTATGTTGACTTCCCTTTCTTGATCGGAACTCATAATGTGACTCTTTAAATCAAAAGCAACAACATCGGTGTGGCTCAGCTGTGAGGAGTTGGCGTGGAGATGGTATACGCACGAAGGCGTTGCTATGGTGACAGCAGCTGGGCAATTCCCTGGACAGGTGGGTGGAGTCGAAGGCTAGTGACAAGGATGCACCTGCACACTCGCAGGCACACGCGCACGCACGATCATTGCTGATTCACTCTCAAGCACACAGCCTATCGTTACTCATCAACCTTTTCGACAAACTAAAATGGTGGCTTAACAAGGTCGACTCGTAACTGGTAAAACTAAAATGAGCGTTTATTTATTTAATTTTTTTAAATATCTACCGATACATTTTTTTAAAATATTTCTGTCCAAATTCAATAGTTTATTGGACTAGTTTAAATGCATTATTATATTGTACATTTTGATCTATATTTTTCTTGTAAAAGATGTAAACTACTTCTTATACATAAGCATTTGAGGGACTATGGCCAACAATTCTGCCTGGCAACAAGTGACCACGCAGGAAGAAGAAGTTTGGCTTTTTTTGTGCTAAGATACAAGTTTGTTTTGTATAAACAAGTAGTAAATTGAATAGAATGTTTTTTTGTTGTCATCGTTGGTTAATAAATTGGTTATGGAAGAGGATTTGATCGTAAAATAGCATTAAAAGACAGGTTATTGTTTTGTTATTGTTATTGTAGTTTTCCTGCAACTGTATTAAATTTAACTTAGCGGTTCCATTTTGTGTTCTGTAATGGTAGATTTTTTTTTTTTTTTTTTTACTTTTTATTTTATACCTTTTTAATAATGGGTTTTTACAACATGATTACATACATTGAATTATCATCTTTATGGTTTAATAAATGCTTATTGACGATTCTGTAGTTGAAATAGCAGATGTGCTATTTTAGTTTTCTTGGCTATGTTGCTAGTGTGGCTGTTGTCACTTTATTTGGATTTAAGTAATGCTAAATATGCCCTTTTTATATTTTATTTCCCCCCCTGTTTGAGTATATATATAAAAAAAAAAATTATTCAGTTTTATGTTCCTAGCATATGTGTGTGTTTTCATCATAAAGCTTACTTACTCTTTGCCTAGATTTTGCTAGTCGGGGGAATAAAACAGAAACAAGCCTGATTGAGTTCTGCCTAGCAACAAGTGATCACCCAGGAATAGGAACCCGGACAAGCCGGTAAGTATTTTAGTTGTATTGATAGGTTTTACAGCAAATTACTTTTTGTTATTAAATATATCATGGGTGAGAATTGACAAGTTTAAAGAGTTTAAAAGTGTATAAATTAGTAGTGATGTTCTCATACAGTATGTAGCCTGCTGAAAATTGAAATGAAAACATCACCAATGCGTAAAAGTAAAAGTTGCTTCTACTTATTTACACTTTTGTTAGATGATAACCCTAAAAAGAAGAAGAATAAGAAAAAAAAGAAATAAAGGGGTGGGGTGGGGGATGCCCACGAGCATCAGCTGTGGGAGTGAGGGGCGGGCAGTGTAGAGAGATTTGTCTCTCGCGCGCGCGTGTGTATGTGTCCACACGTTTGGCGGACGAGTGCAGCAAAGCAGGACGTGCGACGAAGTGCTGCTTTGGTTTTTATTTGCCCTTCTTGTTTTTGTTTTGTTTGCAGCTTTGCCTGCGATGGATTACTGCGTGCGTCTAGTTTTGCTGCTCTCCAGCGTGTCCTGCCTGTCTGCTGGCCAGTTCCCCAATGAGCAAATGTGAGTACCAAAAGTCACATTTGGTTGTTTTGCGCGATCATTTCTCACAAAAACGGAGGCAACACGTGTCATTATGGTGGGGGGGGGGGGGGGGGGGGGGCAGACACCCAAATTGTGAAATATGAGGGGGTTGGGGGAATGCTATTTTGTGCTCAGGGATCATCATGGGTATGTTGGTGGATGAATAACTTTATATACTGTACTACACAAACACACACAGTCACAGGATTTATTTTATTATTTTTTAAACAAATGCACACTAGTGTTTTTAGTGTGTTTTTCTGTTTATTTGTGTATAAACACATACACACTGTATTTCTTCACAACTTGTATATGAATATGACTTGTGTTTGTGCTTGTATTTTACTTGTATGTGTGTATATATATATATATATATATATATGTTGAAAATATACATATATTTATGCTTTTTGTTTTTATTTTGATCCACAAACACTTCATTTTAATGCTACAATTTAAAAAAAGTTCAATTGTAAGTAATATAATCCATCCAAGTGTGTCTTGTTCTAAATCGAATAAAGTTGAATCAACAGGTCTGTTAAAAACAAACAAACAAACAAACAAACAAAAAACAATATTCCAGATGAATCCAAGTTGTCGCCGCCCTTGTTCTTTTTCCTCCTGTCGCCCCGCCCACTTCTTCATGGCTAGCGGTTTTGAGCCATCGTGGCACTCAGCCTAATGGCCCGAGTGCGATGATGTCAGACTTGCAGAGTATATTTCACTAAGTGGATTGATCCGCGGCTTGGTTGTGCAAGGCGGTAGTCAACGTGGCCTCTGCTACAGTGTTATTAATATTATTATAACTTGCATAGTTACATTTATTGGGAGCATCTTGACAAAACATGTAAACTGGTTTGTTAGAAATCCTCTTAAGAGATTGTGAGCTATTGTCATGGCTATGACATATTTTGTAACATCGTGTCTAGAGCTGCAATGATTAATCAAATAACGAATAATTTGATTACAAAGAAATGTCAAAGCCAAATTTCATCATTGAAGCTTAATTACACACGATAAGAAAAGAAATGCGTATTAAGCAAGTTTAGCCTGTTAACACCCAGTCATCTCTAACTTTCGCATTCGCTGACACCCATGTCACTCACCAGGGCGGGCCCTGCTTTTCAAAGCCGCACACACTCAAAGTCACAGAAGCTACAGTGGAATGTGACAATGGCGACCCCAAATGGACATACACATGATATTGTGTTTAATAATGCACAATCGATGTTTATCCATTAATCAGGAAATTACTAAATTCTAAATTTTTTGCATATAGCTGCAGCCCATGTATGTAAAGTGGTTGGTTGTTTACACCTGTTGTGTTTTAGCGATAAAGGCAACATTTCTTCTGTTGCATTTCGTTACATATAATGGTTTCAGTGTAGTGCATCTTCTTGGTTTCCTGTCTGTCATGTGTCTTCCCTCTTCTTGCCCTCCCTGGAGGCAGACACGTTAACTTCATCCACTCTGAAAAGTCCTGATGTTCTAGATTATCCATGCAGCAGGCATGACAAGAAGAAGAAGAAGAAGAAGAAGAAGAGACACAGTGGCCTTCCTTTATGTTATGTACGCGGACGTGTATTGATTCTCACTCCAAAACAAGACCTGATCCTCTTCTTCTCTCAGGCATTTCTCCCACTCATCCCCCCACTTTTGTCTTTTGTTTTCTTTTTTTTTAAGGCTAACTCGATTTCATGCTCAGCTAAAGAGCCATGCCTCTCTGCTTGCTGTCTTGTCTCCGCCGTAATGTGAGGAGGCACTTTATATGAACACAACAACATTGTACAGGGGTGGGGAGGGCAGAGTCAGGTTGACCGCACTTCAAACATGGCGACGCAAAGTCAACGATGAGATGATCCCAAGCAGTTACTCTTTCATTTTTGCGCCCGATACACACTTTTTTTTTTTTTTTTACTTGTCACGGGAAAATAAAAAAACCGAAAGTCATTGATTGACTTTCTCCCACTCCCACTTTAATCCCCTTTGCCCCCGTCTCAACCCAGTGGGATTTATTTAGACGAGCGCCCGTCTTTGAGGATGGGGGCGTCGACGGGATCCCGGCCTCGGCGGGGCAATGGATGTCATAAGCTGAGAAAGTTTCTCATGGCAGATTTTTATGGGAAGCAACCCATGTGCATACCTCGCGTCCCCCTCGCGCGCATGGGGAATTTTTTCCACTGCTCCGTTCCCAAGGCAACCTGGGGAATGGCTAACAGCTGTTTGGGTGGTAGGCATGTCCAGGGCAGGAAACACATCTGTAAGCTCACATATCAAGCTTTCCTTTCATGACGGTGACGCCATTGTACTGTGGAACTTTGGATGTCGTACATGGGCCAGAAAAATTGAAATTACTAATGAAAACCAACAAAATGCTGATTTCGCAACACGTAAGCATTTCAAACTCAAATGTAAAGAAGTGGCATAAGTCATCACACTTAAACAAAACATGTAGTTAGTGCTTTCGCTGACAAATACCTATATTTGATATTTCTAAATAAAATTTGAAATACTGTTTTAGTAAAATTTAGGCATAAGTAATTTTCATGAAAACATAAATACAAATTTTACAACTGATTAATCTTAACTCTTAAACAGTAAAACACATAGCTAGCCTTAATGTTTTCTCCAGTACCTATTTTGGCAATTATTACTTATTTTCTATACTTATCTATAAACGTTTTAAATTATTTCAGTAACTTATTATCGTCAGGCACTATCAGGTACATTTAAAATGAAGTTATGTACTGTGGTTAATCGTCACACTTAAAAACTGGAAAATGTATCTAACCTTACCTTTTGTCACGGACAGCTTCCTGTGATGATTACCTGTTTTTGATTTTTGCAGTTTTTAGTAATATTTAACATGAGATACTATCAGATGTCTGTGATTATTAGCCAACAACTCATAGCTTTTATTCACAACTGCTTTTGGAGATTACAGTGTTACATTCTTATCAGAAGAATATTACAATCCTCTTTCTGTCAAAATGATTTGATTGATGGCAAGGCAAGGCAAGGCAAGTTTATTTGTATAGCACATTTCATACACAAGGCAACTCAATGTGCTTTACACGAGGAAAGACAACACATAAGCATCAAGAAACAGTAGTTAACATTCAGAGGAAGAAAACTAAATAAAAATAGGTTACAAACTAACAATCTTAAAACATTATTCAACAAACTTTAAAAAATTTAACATAAGGAAGTTTAAAATGATAATAAAAAAATAAAAAATAAAATAAAAATAAAAATAAAAATAATAATTAAAAAAACACTTAATTAAAGCTGTTTAAAAGTCCCTAATCAAAGGTATAAGAAAAAAGCAAAGTTTTTAACCTGGATTTGAAAGCATTTACACTCGGGGCTGACTTCACTTCTGTTGGTAGCCTATTCCATCTGTGTGCAGCATAATAGCTAAATGCAGCTTCACCATGTTTGATGGCATCACTTCCTGTCCCACCCCTTCATTTCCAATCTAAGTCCCGCCCCCTCCCGCCTCTTTTGTCATTGTGCTAAAGGATGACGTTGCTTCTGGTTCCTCCCCTTTTAGCCATATATGGGCATGTTTCCTAAGACGTCATATGTCCTCCCCCGCCCCTTATGCCCAAATATGGACTTCCTATGACGGCATACTTCCAGTGATCCGGAACAATCAGGACATGTATGAACATGTCACGACATGTCCTGTTTAGACCCCACCCCCCAGGCCCATATTTGGACTTCCTATGACATCATACTTCGGTGGCTGAAAACATGTCCCAACTTGTCCAGTTTAGACTCCACCCCCTAGGAACAATGACAATTACAAGAATATTTGGGATGAATATCCAAAATTTGATGCTGAATTTGAATTTCTCTCAAAATGTTACTTCAACTCTCAACATGTCCAATGTTTGTCCCCAAAATTGAAATTCAGGCTTTTCATGTTGCTTCCCACCAAAATATCCGTTGAATAAATAAAGGCTATTATCGGCTAATATCTGCTCAAGCGCATCCCATTAAGGCATCTCATCAGGCACTCGAGGCGTTAAGTGCTTAAAATATCTCTGGGGTCTGCGACAGAAAAGTGGGCTCTTGACGGTTTGCGATGGCTTTGGCGAGAGTCCCCCTTAATGGAGTGCTCGTGGCGTTTAATACCAGTGCGGGAACATCAGGGAACAAGTACCCGCTACTGCACTAATGTGTAGGCGTTCATTTAATTGGACATTTTGGCCAAAGGGGGATGGACTGGGACGGCGGATTCTGGAATCTATTTATACATGTGCAGAAAGGGTGGGGTGTCTTTTTTTTTTTTTGGGGTGGGGAGGTCGGGGGGGGGGGGTGTATATGTTGCGGAGAGCGGCTAAATGAATGGATGTACGGTGATGTTGAGCCGAATGTGGAGAAGGTGACGGGGCGCTCGTCCCCGTGGTGTTGTCATAAATGGCACTCAGCAAAGCCAAAAATGGACTGGAAAGATAACAAAACAGTTGAACTTTTCACATTTGTCAGAACTGTAAACTGTTGAATCATCTCAAGCTCTAAAACCACCATATACAAATGTGGCCTTTAAGGTTAATAACTGGTGACATTTGGTTCAGCAGGTATCAAAATCGTGTTCCTGCCCATGCTCGTGACCTAATGTCTTGATATTAGAAGATAGGTCACCGGCTGTACATTGTCCCCAGACAGTAGTTTTTAAATGGCAGGAACTATCTGGTTTTAGCTTTGATGTAGCTTCTTTACTTGGCTGATTTGTCGAAAGAACATCATTTGTTTTCCGTCTGGAAAGATAACACGGCCGTGAGACTTATACAAAGGCGGCAATTACTGTGTTATTGACCTTAATACAAGAGATAGATATCGTTGCTTGTCCCGTGGTGATGCATGGCAGCTTTTTATGCCAACTTTTTTTGTTTTATCTTGCTAAGATTGGCTTTAATTATGTGGACTCCTATCAAATGAAAAGGTCACAGTGGTAGAAAACAAATACCCTCCCACCATGTGTGTTTTTGTCTCCCCCAAATTGGATGCCTTGTGGTCTGGCTCTTTTTAGCAATTCCCCAAGTGACTCTGCTACTTTCATCCCGATCAGTCTCCAAGAACTGACGAGGAGTCTCAATTAGGAGACCATCATACGAGGATTTCGGTTTTCAGACCATCCCCCCGAGGAGCTGGCGGGAACATAAAAATAGTTTACTGTTTCGATGACATCAAAAGCACTGGACTCCGAGGATAAAAGTATCATGTTGTTGCAGTGGAAATTCCCCGGATTGGATCTTGAGCCCCTGGATGCTTTTTGTCGTTGAAATCAGATGGTAGACAGTGATGGCGTCAAGCTTTGACCGATCAATACCGCAGTCATTCGGTGGGAGGTGAAGATTCACAATTGCTACCCACTTGCTGTCCATAAAGCCGGGGTCATCGTGGTAGAATTGGGGAATTCTCATGTTCAGAGGTCTTTCCTTGGAAATTGTTTTGATCAACATTTTTGTTTTTGTGATAAACAACGGTACAGCTGCTCTTGTGGACTTTAGTTGATGATTTGTGGTCTACGGACATTTCTCTGCTGTTATTAATCAGAATTAGAACACTGTTGCAACAAATGTATTTTGTGTAGTCATAAAACAGACATTGGTAATCAACATGATAGGCTAGCCTTAGAGAAAATCTACCAAACAACACATTTTCACGCAAACCTACAATAAAATCCCTAAGATCAAAATCTGACATGGTACAGATTGTCTTCTGGTAATCCCATCACTCATGTTGGTTACATATAATACTCTCGCCCGGTATGCTAATTTGTCACGCACCATTACCTTAAAAGATTCTCAGACAAGATGACATCCGTGCGGTTGGTTTATCACGTGTTGGCAAAACCTTTCGGCCCTGGTTATTTATATGGAGTGTGAATCGTCGTTGATCTTACCATAGTTTGTCTTCCTTACAGAAAAAAAATTACTACCATGATTGTGTGATACAGTATATTGTACCAATTAAAGCCTGTGACCATATAGCACAATATCTGAGTAGTACTTCGGACAGCTGTTGATATTTGACAATATGATATGATATCACAGTATCAACTCTTTGTCCCACCATGTTGTGATATATTGTCAGATTTTGTGCCAGCAGATTGTCAAATATAGGCATGAACAGGCATCGGAAGCTTCATAAGTACAGTAGGCGTCATCAGTGATTCAGTGACAAACATGCAAGCGAGTCGCACGCTCCGATAACTTTTATACGGATGCCCTCAAAGTAGCCGCTAGCTCCATTCCTTCCCGCGTTGTCACCTTCCCGATCTCACTCGGGGAGGAATTCCAACGACAGGGGCAGGCGGAAAAAGAGCTGAGTAAACATTTGAAAAGCCCAACAGTTTCCTTTGGTGCAATCTCACAGCAATCAGCATCCACCGTGGAAGTCGCACATCCCGTAGTTACGCAAGCGGCGTTGATGGTTATTTGTGGAAGTGGCTAATTAGTCCACTCCGGATGAAGCCTGTCAAATTTAACAAGTGCCTTGAGAGGTTACATTTAGCATCACAACACCCTACTTTTAATGTTGTCCCATCCCAAACCATTTGCTATTTGAACTGAAACCATGCATTGGACATGTGAATCCCAACATAATTCCAATATGACACTGGTGGCAGTTATGTGCTGACAGGGCTGTCCATCCTATATCTGCCCCAGCAAACAGCTGTCTCCCTGCAAGGCTAAAAATGGCCGTCTCGCGTTACCCGTTTGCCTTAAATAAGATAACACGATCAGTCAGGGGTCCTGTGTCAAAGCCCCCCACCCATGGCGGGTCAAGAAGTTGCCGTGCACAATGTGGGCGGGAGATGAGGTTCATTTTCTTTATGGAGTCACTCATGTATTTTTTTTATTTTTTATTTTTTATTGATTTCGTAATTCAAAAGCTTGGGGAGGTCTGTTGGCGTACTCGCATGGTTGCTTCCACTCCGGTTATTTTAGGTGAAAATACATTTACATCAATACATGTTTACAATTAATTTTTTATTTTGTTTTTATTTTTTTTACTTTTTACAGAGTAATATTCCAAAACAATTTAATGCACACTGGTCTCATGGTGAACATGAATGTTTAGCCAGCAGTTGTTGAATATTGAACGCTAACAGTTTTAGCAAATAGTTCTCAGAGCAAAAGGTAATCTTCTAAGTTAGTACTTAGCCAGCAGTACTCATACTCAATATTAAAAAACAAAACAAAAAAAGCTATCAGTTCTAATATTAAACTGTAACATTTTTAGTCAGCAGTTCTCATAGTGAACACCACAAGTTTTAGCCAGCAGTCCTACTAGAGAGCGCTTAACATTGTTGTGGTATTGTATTAAATGGTAACATTTTTAGCTTGCAATTCGATTAAAGAGCGCTAAAACTTTTAGCTAACAAGTCTCAAGTGGTAATATTTTAAGTTAGTAGTTCTCATAGTAAATCGATACATTTTGTAGCCAGCAGTTCACATAGTCATCCATCCATTTTCCGAACCGCTTGTTCCTCACAAGGGTCGCGGGGGATGCTGGAGCCTATCTCAGCTGGCTATGGGCAGTAGGCGCAGTACACCCTGGACTGGTTGCCAGCCAATCGCAGGGGTTCACATAGTCAGTACAAAGTTTAGCATTCAGTTCAAATATAGAATGCTAACATTTTTAGCCAGCTGTACTCATTGAATTTTTTTGTTGTTTTTCTTTTAGCCAGCAGGTGTCATGTTGAATGCTAACAACTTCAGCTAGCAGTTATCATAGTGTACGCTAGTGGCTTTTGCCAGGTTTATCATCATAAATGCTTTGACTTTTAGCCAGCAGTTTATGCGGTGACCATTCATAGATGTTGTTTTTTTTTTTTTAACACCATCTGAAGCTTTTACCATCGTTTTCTTTTCATCATTAGTTCTGTGTGTTTTCTCTCGTTTCTTTTGAGAAGAATACAATCGGCGGCAGTGACATCCCACCGCCCCGGGGCGTGACACTCACACTGCCATCTATGTATAGCTCTCGCCTTACTGCACGTGCGGCCAACTCACTTGGCTAAACATTGTTATTTCACGCTTCCTCTGTAACACATGCTAGCAAAACGCTACACTGCCATGCCGTGTGGGCACACTCAACAAATGTCATTCATCTCAGTGAGCTGATGAACTAATTGTTTGTGTGTGTGTGTGTGTGTGTGTGTGTGTGTGTGTGTGTGTGTGTGTGTGTGGGTGTGTGTGTGTGTGGGGGTGTGTGTGCGTGTGTGTCCTCAGGATTAAAGAATGGGTGGATCAAATGCAAAAGGACTTGATCACGCTCACGGACAAGGTCAGCGGCATGCAGAGTCTCACTCAGGTGAGTCGTGTCAATCAAAAACAAAAAAAGAATTTATGAATTTCTATCATCCTTTTACTCTGTTTGAGCGACCTTCACTCAAACGCATTACACCACAAATCTATAAATAGACACTTCTCATTAGCGCTAATGCTGCACTTTACCTCACCTCATCTTTGTAGATGGCACTGATAGTATGCTTGTGTAATAACATGTCGGTTTTAAGAAATCCTCATAGCTATGTAGAACTTTGATTTGAAATGTAAATTTTTTTTAAATACTGTGCCTGGTTTCAACTTGCACCGCATGCAAAGTTGAAAAGGGGGCGGCTTGAATGTCAATTCAATTTGGCCAAAGGATCAGGAAGTCCTTCCAAAAATTGTTTGGAGGGTGCCCAAGTCTCTAAATGTACGCTGTAGAAAATAATAAAAAATAATTAAAAAGAATACAAATTCCTACTTTGTCACAAAATTGGAGATTTGCCCCAACATAACATTGTCATCTCATCCTAACTACTATGACATAACCAACAAGTAAATAAACATTCGGATGACAACAATAATAATGGTGATGAGTTAATCTTACAAGACTAAAGACTTCAAATCAGCTTTTTTTGTATGCCTTCATGTCCATTTAAAGGTTGGTGCCAATGCTACCATTCAGGAAGTCAAACGGCCCCCAAAACCACCAAGGCGTCTTGTTTGTTACTGCAAATGGCATCAAACCAACTCAAACTGGTCGTACAAAATACATAAAAGAGTAAATAGTTTCAGTCTGAGGAATAACATAACAAATTCTGCAGCTGAGTTGTTCTTTCATATTGTTCACCACCCGGGGGGAAGAACCAATAAATGCACTTGCCGTCTTGGACGTCGGACATTGAAAAGGCCTCCAGGCTGCAAAATAATTGGCTCAGTTTGGCATTTGTGCACTTTCCATTCTCTTCTACTGCTCCAGCATATTCCACAGCGCATTAAATATCTTTTAGTATTATGACGTAATCTGACATGGCCGTTCAATCATTTCCACCACTTTTTTTTGGTCAGCAAGGACTGAATGAATGATGTTAAACGCTTTAAAAGGAGATTTGTGTGTCGCAGGAAATATTGTTACACTTGACTTGAGAGCTAACAAAAGAAGTACGTTTGAAAATACATTTTCGGTAAAGGAATATAATAATAGTGTGAGTGATTAAAAAAAAAAAAAAAAAAAAAAAACAGAAACTAACTGAAAATAAATTTTACGTTAATAAAACCTAACAGCGAAAATGTCCTGCATTTTCGTCTTTGTCAAATAATTGTATTTATTTATTTTGTAATTGTCGGGATTTATTTTCGATTAATTTATTTCATTGTTTTTGTTCTGCTGTACAGGAGAAAGAAGGTCAGTCATTTGGAAATTGTACTTTATTACACAGTACATATTGTGACAATTTTTAAAACCTTATAAATACTTGAAATATACATAAACTAAAATGAATACTAAAACTAAGAAAAAAAATGTAAAAAAGTTTTTTTTTTTAAATAATGAAAAATAATAAAAACTGACAAGCCCTCGCTCTAAAAACTAATTAAAACTAATTGAATAAAAAAACAAAACAAAAACAAAACATGATGAAACATCCAAAACTATATCCAAATTTACACTGAAATTTAATGGCTTCCTTTTCAAACTTGCATGGGATGTTTTTTTTTTTTTTTTTTTTTTTTTTTGGGGGGGGGTTAATACTAATTGTTCAGCAAAAAAAAAAAAAAAAAATCCAAATCAAATGCTAACAAGCAAAAAAAAAATCACAACATCCGCAATGGTTTTGCCATCAGATCTATGAGAAGCATAAAACGCACTTCAGCGTGGAGACCAACCGCATGGAGGAGTTAGTGTCCACGGCGGCCGGGAACATCGAGAGATTGCTGGAAAGCCGCTCCAAAGCCCTCAAGGTGAGAAGTAGCACCGTAAAAATGTTGCTTGTTTTTCTGCTCAATGAGATTTGACTCATGACTAAACGCCAGAGGGGCACCCAATTAAAACCCCTGTTTCCATGGTAACTTGACATTGATTACGCCCGTCGGTCCAGCCGAACATTTTGCGACAATTACATTTCGATGTTGTGTTGGCATACAAGCAATGAAGCTTTAATTAGATGGCTGTGTTTTTTTTTATTTTGTTTTGAATCTCATTGTTTTCTTTCATTTTGGTCGCCTCTTAAAAAGGCAACATAAAAATGTTCGTCTTCAAATGTGTTTTTATCGAAATACCCCCAAGGATCAAGAATTTTACTTTTCACCCTGTGCAACGAGGCAAGCGTTGTGCAATTGTGAAAGCTGGAGCAAACAGTGAGCACGTGTGAAGACAAAAGCATTCATTGCGTTTTCACTCGTGGCGGTAGCACTTCATTCCTAAACCGTCAAATTATACAAATTCACCTGGATCAATTTTCCATTAAATCTAATTTTCTTGACCTCTGTAATTCATTTAGAGCAGTAAATTCTTGAGTCCTTCACTCTACAATGATCATGTTTAATTATTTCAGTTTTTTTCTGCTTCTGTGTCCAACATTAATTCCCGAGGTCGCTATTGCTATTGATCTTGTTAATTATGAATGTGCTCAAACACATTTAGGCCATTTAGTTCCATCGGTCTGCTTCTCTTTTAGCCGCTTGGACCGCTACATGGACATCCACCTCTGACTCCTGTGACTGTACATTATTGAAGAGTCACTCTTATCCAGTACGCTTTAATGGCCCTGCAGTTAAAATCCCCCAATGGACTAGGCCGGTGTTTTTTCCCAACAGTGGCAAATTGTAGGAGATCCCCAGATGTGCTTGTTCGTCATGTAACAAAGGGACTGGGAGGGCTTTGTCAAAGATTACAAGTGAGGCAAAGTGTCATTCATAGTGCAAAGACTTTCTTAGAATTGCTTTATTCCTGTTTGTATGATGACCAAATGGCTTTTTGGGGAGGCTCATCATACCTGTTTTGCAATTTTTGCAAGACGGTGAAATGTGTCCTTGTGGAAATGGAATTCACTCAAGTAGCACTCCAAAAGAATTTTGTCTGCAAATGACAATCAGGAGTAGTTTCATCATGCAAAAAAGACAGTGACTCAAAACATACTGGCAATGCAGAAAAGGACTTCATCAGACCAAAACGTTAATCACTTGACCATTGTTTGTTTATTTGTTCGTTTGTTTACACAATCTTGAAAAAAAAAATGCAACTATGACAGCAAAAAAAATAAAATAAATACAATACGTGACGGTGTGGTGGAAACCATTATGGGCTTATTAGACCCCACCATAGAAGAATAAACTAACATTTAAATAACAGAAATATACTATCAATGCTATGTATAATCTCAACAAACATGTCTTCAACATAACTTATTACTTTAGCAAAAATAATTCCTTAGCAGCACACATATTCAATATTGTATATACAATCAGTCAAGCTTCTGCAGCACTAAATCTCTTTGACATTAAAGCTTCCTGAAGTTTCGTTTTATATTTAGATGGAGACGTAGAATTGTTTAATAAGTGTGAATTCATAATCCATAATTGGACTCCATGGTTTCTAATGAAAACTGGCCTTGAGATGTGTGACTCAATGGTAAGTACAAATTGTTGACTTGTCTGGTTAAATAAGAATTAACTGGAGAATTACAAATAGAAAATGTTTGAAAACTTAAATTTGAAAATAAATATACATATTTTGAAGAATATTTACCCTAAAAAATATCCAATACATTACATTTCCAAAAAAAGTGGAGTGGTTGGGGTATATGACTGTGAAGAATTAGCCAATCTGACAAAACGCTTTTGCAGCAGTAAAATTTTATGAAGATGCGTAGGAAAAGTACTGGCCCATACAATATTACAATTGGTGAGATATGGATAAACTATAATATCATAATGTTAAAAAACAAGCTGAATGGACAAATGTACCAACTTTCCTAATGATGCCCAGCGATTTAATTACCTTATTGCAAATAAAACGAATACGCTCTTTCCAAGTAAGTTTCTCATCGATTAATATGTCCAGAAATCTTGTTGGTATAGCTTTGATAATTTCTTCATCAATCAGCACTTTTCACCGAATCCAAATTATAATTCCTATTACCTGAAAATTAGTGTTGTTCCTATATCGATACTGGTATTGAATGCTCTGAACCAATGGCAGGACAGCTTTTTTATGTTTAGGAAAAAAAACAACCTTAGGTATCGGTATGGTATCGGTATCGGCCGATACTGCAAAGCTGGGTATCGGAATCGGCATCGGGGGCCAGAAAAACGGTATCGGAACAACATTACTGAAAATATTTTAAAAAATTGATTTTTCACATTTAGTACGAATTTGTTTGAAGCCATTTTGAAAATGCAGGAACTTGAAGGCCATTATTAACTTCAGTAATGAGTACAGAAAAATGCTTTCTCTACAAGTGTCCGCTCAAACCGTGGTTGCATTCACCTTGACAGTTTGGGATGGCTGCCAAGAGCGCCCATGCAGACCAGGACCAACAGACAGACAGACAGAGAAGATGACTCTTTGAATAATGATCAAGGTTATTTGAGGGTCTGGGATTGCATTAGGCTGGCAGTCAACCCGAAAGATCCTTTGGCCTCTCACCACAGTCGGCGGCCGTCCTCTTTTGTCCCCGGGGCGGCTCACCATTGATGGAACGCCTCTTCATCTCCGACGTGTGGGCTGCCAGGCCAAGCGGAGCCCCGAGATTTTTTTTTTCCCGCAGACGGATGCGACGGGTTACCATGACGCCGCCCCCCGGTCGCCAGGCAACCCGGCATCATAAACACGCCGGATCCTCCCTCGACGGTTAATCACCGGCGAAAAGTTTGCCAGCGAATCCTCGCAGTGTTCATTAGGGTGTCACTTGAGTAACGGGCCTTTAAGCAGTGTGTTGTGTCGTGGTGCGTAATTACAGTGGAGTCGCTGATCTCTGCTGTGTGCGCGTTATGCAGCTGACACCACTCGGCGTGCTGTGAGTCGTTAGACGCTGCCATTAGGACACGTACACAAACACGACTACATCACACTGTAGTAGAGCAGAAGAGCTATGTGCCAGTCACAATAGCAGATGCTTGGGGTTTGGTCTCCTGAGCCCCCCACCCACACCCCCACCTGCACATTGGCAGGCAGGTGGCAGCTGTTTGGGGGGCTTTGAAGTACAGACGGGTAGCGGGCTTGTGTTTACCTGCAAGGCGATACCTTTGGGAGAGGCAGAAAACAAGGGGCCACTGCTAGTGTAGTGGCGCAGCAGGTTGGATTTCTGGCCAATGCCATAAAGCACTTTTAAAAATCTTAAAATATGTAAAACAAAACAGTAAACACGCATCTCAAGTAGGGCTGAAGGATTTTGAAAAACACATTTTTCATTTCAAAGTCTTGTATTATTATTATTATTATTATTATTATTATTATTATTATTATTAATTTTTTTATGTGTATTGCAATAAAGGATATCAGATTTATTACACATAAATGTTTTGGTGTTGTAGGTTAGGCTTACGCTGAAATGAAGTAGTAATAATAGTACTAGTAGTACTATAAAAATAATATAAATGCAAATTAACCATGAATTAATATGAAAGACTGTTCATTTATCTTCTGTATGTCAATTACTTATTAACTTACTAAACACTAGGGCCCAAACGATTAATCCGAAATCTGATTAAACTGGCTGATAATGGCCCTTCAAACATCAACCAAATAGATTTTTTAAACATTTTTTATTACAAAACCCAAAATATTCTTAAAAAAACAAAAAAAAAACGCTAAAAACCATTGAGTATTTTTTTTACCCCTGAAATACAGAGAGAAATGTGAATAAAAATCCCTTAGAAGAGGAAAAAATGAAAATATTATTAAATATAAATGAAAATAATATTTTTCAGGATTCCTGTGGGATTCCCGCAGGGTGGGAGTGAACTTTAGCTTTAATCACGGGATTGAGACGGGACAGGATTAAAACTTCACGGAAACAAACAGGAGGGGGAGGTATTTCTGAATGGTTGCGGGACAGGACATGAGTTGTTTTCACCGGGAGTGGGGCGAGACAGGATTGTGTTTTTTTTTGTTTTTTTTTACTATAATCCAGGACTGGGACGGGACAGGAGTGGAAAATCCACCCTCTAATCTACATGCAATGTTCCACTATTTGTTAACACATCTACTGTATTTTGCATTGTATGTTAGTATTACCATAGCAGACATCCAAAGTTGAGGGAATTGTGGTAAGAATTCACATGAGTGCATCGTAAACCTGCCTATTAATTTTTCTTTTAGTGTAGGAGTGTTTTCTAGCCCCAATGTATTGCTTGTCTCCTCGGAGAAGTACGACTTTGCATTTTTTAGCACAATTAAAAGAGCCCAACATAGCCAAGAGGCAAAGTTGTTTGCGCTCGTGCCAGCGCTGACTTTGAGCAGCTGAGCAACTTAGCCCAAACGTCACTTAAACGTGCCACCACGTCGCCCCGCTGCCAATGAATTATGCAACTTCCACAGAGGAGGCGTCTTATGTGTACTTTCTCATTCACCAGTCGAGTAATTTTACATGTAAGTGGAACACTGGCTTCATGAATGAGGAAAAAGAAAAGACAAAACGCTCAAGGGTTTCGTGTTTGAGGTCCGGCGAAACACAAAAGGGACGCCGTCATCCTTGTGGATGTCTTGTTTAATTCCACACGATGGCTGATTGAATAATTCATAATCTTCATTTTTGCCCCCATTATTTATTTATTTATTTTTTAAACACCCACACCCACCGCAAATGGCCTTGAGTCCTGCGTGGCGTTCAAGTCACCAGTATGCTTGGGATTTGAGAGCTTCCCATGGGAAATTAATAGTGCGGCGCCTTTGTGGACCAGGTACAGATTAAAAGATGAGCGCATTATAAACCCATTAACCAAGTCATTATGCCCAAATATGGGCGCGTGTACAATAGGTGTAAAGGGGAGGGGGTGTTAATTATAGCATGATGCGAGTCCTAATTTGCACTCGTTGGCCAATAGAAGAGCTGCATCCAAATGATTGCAGTCAGTTGTATGATTGTGGAATGAGTATGAGGAAAATGACCATGAACTATAAATGATGATTATAACTTACTCTTGTCTGCTCTTTTATTTCTTCCTGGGTGTTTGGTTTTAAGTTATAAACTTATCAGTTGGCTGTATACAAATATAAATTATTCATAAAAATTGATCTATGGGGCTGTCACAATAATTACTATATCATATCTTGCTCGATTAACAAAATGGACGCAATCATTTTTTTCCAGACTCAATCAATGGTCATGTACATGTATGTTTGTTTACATGCCAAGCTGATATATTTGCAGACAGCCATGACTTATGTTGGATGAATGGTGATACACAAGACATCTCATTTTATATTGCCATTGAAGATAATATGTGCTATGTGTGAAAGATAATTGCACTTAATAAGGATGCACTTTCATTATTTTGGCTCTAACATCATCACAATATCAGCGGTATTAAAAGAAAAGAAACAAACACTTATCTTGACAGTTTCTGGGAAAATATATCGTCCTGAAAAATGTGTTATAGTGACACTGACGGGCCTAATCTACCAATTTTTCTGTCAACCAAGACAATCACTAATTACAAAAATGACCTCCAATACAAGACCTGTATCAATTTTTTTTTCCTCTGCAAAGATTACCTCAGTTTTGAGTCATTTAACACAATGTTTATTGTGGTTATAGCTTTTAATTGTGAGTTAGACAGTAATTTGTGCCAAATTCTAAAAGCCCACCCACTTAAATTTTTACATATTTTTGTACAGTATTTTGAAATTAATACATTTTGCCGAATTTGCATTGGATTAAAAAGTAATGTAAACAGTTTTAGTCCGGAAATCCTTAGGAACCCTTGCAGGCAGGTGAAGGCGGCTCAGGGGTCCTTGCAGGTCCTAGTTAAATGCTTGTGTCCTATGTGTTGCAGGAAAAAAAAAAAAAAATCACTTTCTCAAGTAGTGTGTCATCTAACCGCTAGTGCTACACGATTATAAAATTTTAAGCTGCACAAGCTGTTTTAATTCAGCTTTTGTACTTGTCAATGTCTTTTTAGAGGCTGGCAACAGAGGCGGAACTCCTCCAAAAGTTTCACGAATGGCAAGTCAACAGCGAGGTGAGTTGGGATATCGTGTTTAATTATTGTCAGTACAGAACCAATCAGAAGAATAAACCGACACACATTTTTAATCATCAATATTTTAGTTATTTTATTTCTTTGTATTTTTGTTGGAATAATGAATGCAGTTCTGAAGCCACATTAATCAGTGACAAATGACCCTCATGTCCCCCTTGTCTCTCGTCTTTTCCCAGCCTGACAAAATTGTCTACTACAACGCCAAAGACGACGTGAGTACATTTGAATATTGTCGTGACCTTATTGAGTATTTGGTGAACTTCTACTCCACTCGCCTCCCCCGTGGCCTCAGACATCATCTGTCGCCTCCAATAAGTCGGGATCGGCTTCTCGTTCCCGTGCGCTGTCGCGGTGCGAAAGCAGCGCGCGCACCCACAGTGCACTCCTGTCACTCTGTATTTGACTGACAGAACACACCCCTTCCCTCTCTTTCACTTTCACGCTCTCACGTTTATATATTTCTCAATATCTCTCTGTAGGCAGGTGGTGCCATTAACGAGAAGGCAATTTTGGCCAATCAGAAGCCAGAAGAAAATCACTTCTGGAAAAGATGCAGTAGCAAATTAAAGACAAAAAAAAAAAAGGGGGAAAAAACAAATAACCATTTGGTCATATTAAAAAAACACTAATAATGTCGGAGTGACAATAAAACTTCGTTGTGTAGATTGCTGGCCAAACTCCGGAGTGAAATTTGCACATTTTAAAACCAATCAGCCGCAGACAAATCTTGAGTAGCCAGGACTCGAACACGCTTCTAATCACGACATCCAACAAGTGTGCACGCGTTTTCCAACTTTTGCCGTGTGGTGCTTTGCGCAGCTTAATCAGACGGAGAAGAAGAAGAACCGCTATGTTCCCGACGACTTCCACGTGGACCCCGACTTCCAGCGTCTGGTCTCGTACAACACCACGGCCGTCCACATACCTACCGACATATACGAGGGCTGTAAGTGTCTGTGTGTTTGTGTCTTTTGTTTTCACCTTCTTTGCCATCCACATACGCTGACACCTTGGAGGACTAAAACTGCCAAAAGCATTAAAAGTGAAAATAAAAAGGATATGGGGCGGTTGAGTGGTTAACACGTCCGCCTCCCGGTTCTGAGGACTTGGGTTCGAGTCCAGGCTCCGGCCTTCCTGGGTGGAGTTTGCATGTTCTCCCCTTGCCCGCGTGGGTCTTCTCCGGGTACTCCGGTCTCCTCCCACATTCCAAAGACATGCATGGCAGGTTAATTGGGCGCTCCGAATTGTCCCTAGGTGTGCGTGTGAGTGTGGATGGTTGTTCGTCTCTGTGTGCCCTGCGATTGGCTGGCAACCAGTCCAGGGTGTACCCTGCCGACTGCCCAGAGCCAGCTGAGATAGGCGCCAGCAGCCCCCGCGACCCTTGTGAGGAATAAGCGGTCAAGAAAATGGATGGGTGGATAAAAAGGATATACTAATAATGAATATTATATATAAAATAAAAATATATTTCAATAATTAAATGCAAAAAAATAATATAAATGGAAATAAAAACAACAAAAATATATAATCATAAATATATAAAGTAAAAAATAAATACCAAAAAATTAAAAATGGTATTCGTGATAAAATACAAAATAAATATATAATGAAATTAAAAATCAATAAATTAAAATGCTCTGCTCATATTTATTTCAGACACGGTCAGCATGAAACGATGATGAAATGCTATTCAAATGAGTGGGTGGGTCTATTATCTATTTTTTATTAATGTTGTTTAAATATTTTATTTCTTCTGACTGTTACTTATTTATTTATGTATTTATGTATTTATATATATATATATATGTATATATATGTATATATATATATATATATATATATATATATATATATATATATATATATATATATATATATAATTTGTGTATTTTTTTCGTAAAAATGTATTTTTATTTATTTTTATTTATTTATTTTTTTAAAGAGCTCAGAATTGTTCATTCGGTAGTCTTACCGATTCAACGTCTTATCATCATTGCTCTTTTTTTTATTTTTTATTTTTTTTTTTTTTGTGTGTTTGCGTGTGTGCGTTTGCGTGCGTGCGTGCGCGTGCGTGCGTGTGCGTGCAAATACGTATAAATTTATACTCATTAATTCACCTAAAGCCTTATAAATATCCCATTACCCTTCGCCTTAACCAGGTACTTCAGAATCTTGCCAGAGACGTGAGGTTTAAATGGTCAGGAGACCAGAGAAAAGGTCAGAAAAAAATAAAGAGAAAAGAAAGATAAATCAAAGTGAAATCCAGCACCGACCAAACACTTCCTGCCTTCCCCATTACAAAATCAAAGTCTTACGCCAACCCCGGAAGCCTCTAAATTCCAGCAAATTTAGCGAGATCTCAAGAGACCAGAGGAAAAACTAAAGAGAGGAAGGAGGGAAGGATCGATAAGGCAGAGTGAGATCCATAGAAGCCAGTACATCCAATCCATCAAAGTGAAATCCAGCACCAACAAAACCCCTCCTGCGTGGTTACAAAACCAGAGTCTTATGCCAACCCCAGAAACCTCAAACTTCCAATAAATTGAGATCTCAAGTGACCAGAGGAAAAACTAAAGAGAGGAAGGAGGGAAGGATAGATAAAGCAAAGTGAGATCCACAGACACCAGCACCCACTGATTCAAGGGGCTGTGGGAGGGAGAGGGTACTTCTGTTGAGTTTCAGTAGATGCTGGTGCGACGGATCTGGCATGCATAAGGACCACCACCAAAGAAAGAAGCCGTCAACCGCGGTCCAGCAAAGCGAGCACCGCCCCCCCGAAATCCCCAGGCCGCGGCAGCACCAAGGCCACCCCCAAGCCACCCGAGCGGACACCGGTCGGCGAGCCGACCCAGACGCCCGGAACACCCCCGCCCCAGCCCCGGCCCACACCCCCGAGCCCAAGGCCGCAGAACGAGGCCCAGCGGGCCCCCACAGCGCCCCACCGGTCCCCAGCCCCCATTCCCCCACGACCCCCCCGCACCCCACCCAAACCCGCCACCCACCACGACCCAGGCCCCACCACCCCCGGCCCCCAAACCCCCGAACACCCCCCAACCCCCCACCCACCCATACCTCCACCCCCCCAAACAAGCTACCCCCCGACGACCGCCAACCCCCCCCGCGAACCCGGCCCCCCGCGAGCCCCCCCCCCCCACCCCCGGAAACCGGCACCGGGCAGCAGCGCAGAGAGGGAAAACGTGCCCACCCCACCTCCAGCCGTGCGAGAGTAGCACAGCGGTGGGAGGGGGGAAGCAGAGGAGGAAGCACCAGGGGAAAAGGCGGAACACCAGAACACCGAGCCCGGTGGGGAGAGGCCCCGGTCGTCACGCCAGCGTACTAGTGACTTGTATATAATTTTTTAATAAAATTTTTATATACGGTTTTATTTTCACTTTTATTTATTTATGTATTTATGTATTTATATATATATATATGTATATATATGTATATATATATATATATATATATATATATATATATATATATATATATATATATATATATATATATATAATTTGTGTATTTTTTTCGTAAAAATGTATTTTTATTTATTTTTATTTATTTATTTATTTTTTTAAAGAGCTCAGAATTGTTCATTCGGTAGTCTTACCGATTCAACGTCTTATCATCATTGCTCTTTTTTTTATTTATTTTTTTTTTTTTTTGTGTGTGTTTGCGTGTGTGCGTTTGCGTGCGTGCGTGCGCGTGCGTGCGTGTGCGTGCAAATACGTATAAATTTATACTCATTAATTCACCTAAAGCCTTATAAATATCCCATTACCCTTCGCCTTAACCAGGTACTTCAGAATCTTGCCAGAGACGTGAGGTTTAAATGGTCAGGAGACCAGAGAAAAGGTCAGAAAAAAATAAAGAGAAAAGAAAGATAAATCAAAGTGAAATCCAGCACCGACCAAACACTTCCTGCCTTCCCCATTACAAAATCAAAGTCTTACGCCAACCCCGGAAGCCTCTAAATTCCAGCAAATTTAGCGAGATCTCAAGAGACCAGAGGAAAAACTAAAGAGAGGAAGGAGGGAAGGATCGATAAGGCAGAGTGAGATCCATAGAAGCCAGTACATCCAATCCATCAAAGTGAAATCCAGCACCAACAAAACCCCTCCTGCGTGGTTACAAAACCAGAGTCTTATGCCAACCCCAGAAACCTCAAACTTCCAATAAATTGAGATCTCAAGTGACCAGAGGAAAAACTAAAGAGAGGAAGGAGGGAAGGATAGATAAAGCAAAGTGAGATCCACAGACACCAGCACCCACTGATTCAAGGGGCTGTGGGAGGGAGAGGGTACTTCTGTTGAGTTTCAGTAGATGCTGGTGCGACGGATCTGGCATGCATAAGGACCACCACCAAAGAAAGAAGCCGTCAACCGCGGTCCAGCAAAGCGAGCACCGCCCCCCCGAAATCCCCAGGCCGCGGCAGCACCAAGGCCACCCCCAAGCCACCCGAGCGGACACCGGTCGGCGAGCCGACCCAGACGCCCGGAACACCCCCGCCCCAGCCCCGGCCCACACCCCCGAGCCCAAGGCCGCAGAACGAGGCCCAGCGGGCCCCCACAGCGCCCCACCGGTCCCCAGCCCCCATTCCCCCACGACCCCCCCGCACCCCACCCAAACCCGCCACCCACCACGACCCAGGCCCCACCACCCCCGGCCCCCAAACCCCCGAACACCCCCCAACCCCCCACCCACCCATACCTCCACCCCCCCAAACAAGCTACCCCCCGACGACCGCCAACCCCCCCCGCGAACCCGGCCCCCCGCGAGCCCCCCCCCCCACCCCCGGAAACCGGCACCGGGCAGCAGCGCAGAGAGGGAAAACGTGCCCACCCCACCTCCAGCCGTGCGAGAGTAGCACAGCGGTGGGAGGGGGGAAGCAGAGGAGGAAGCACCAGGGGAAAAGGCGGAACACCAGAACACCGAGCCCGGTGGGGAGAGGCCCCGGTCGTCACGCCAGCGTACTAGTGACTTGTATATAATTTTTTAATAAAATTTTTATATACGGTTTTATTTTCACTTTTATTTATTTATTTATTTTTGTTGGCATTATTGGTCCTTCATATTTGCCCCTCCTAGCATAACGCCACTGGGGGCATGCAGCTCATACTTTCCATTTTTATACCATTTAGCATCACTGGCCTTTTTCCTTTTTATGTGTAGACTTTTGACTTGTTTGTGATAATGTTAGCATTTAGGATAACTCACTATGCTTTTTCATGCACATTTGATCAGCTAGTGGATTTTTGTCCAACTGGGCGGGGTTCGGGCGTAGCTGCATGCGCTCCCGTCTTCACTCCCATCCTTCTCTCAGTGACAACACTGAGGCGAGCTGGCGTTTCCATGGCAACAATGTCACAATGCTGTCCACTATAACACGATTTACGACGACTTTGTCTGGACCTGACTGGCGTCCTTGTCGCTTTTCTTTTCTCATTTTGCAAATCTTGCTCTTCTCATCCTTTTTCCCGACATTTCCCAGTTTTCTCCAGAGCTAATCATCTTCTCCAATCACGGCTATTAATAGAGGAGACAAATTTGACCCTCTCATGACTAATATTCCATCTTAGTCCACATTAGTCGCTCTTGATTGGATTCTATTTTCCCTCCTGATCCATTCCAGCAAAGAGGGATCCATCTTCCCTCTCATGCCATGAATCACAGCGTGTGCGTGTCACGTTCCTCGCACGGCGCCCATCCTCTGCCCTCTCCGCTCATTAGGCAGATCGGCGTGGACGCGCGGCGCCAAAGGAGGGCCCTGGCGGCCCCCGCGGTCGCGTATCTGATGCCCGTTTGCGCCGACGCTGTGTGGCATCTGTCAGGCCGAGGCGGGCGCGTGGCGGTGACGTGCCGCGATACCGCCATGCCGCCACTATGTGTTCTCGAGCCGCCTCCCCGCGGCCCGGCTCAAGGCGTGGAAATAGATTTTCCCTTCCGCCGTGTCCGGTTTCATTTGGGACTGCAACTGCATGTGGCCAAAAATATCGGGACACCTTCTGGAGGTGTTACGAAAATAGTTGGATTACTATGAGCAGGGTTGGATGGATGGATGGATGGATGGATGGATGGATGGCTAGATGGATAGATGGATAGATAGATAGATAGATAGATAGATAGATAGATAGATAGATATGTCATGTTTCCATTTATGACTTCAGCTACAAATGGACAAAAATATTAGGTCACACACAGGTGGAAAAGTTCATGTGTTATCGAGGGTGTTGTTGTTGTTGTTGTTGTTGTTGTTGTTGTAATCCATGTCTGATTTCATTTGACTGCAGCCACAGTACATGTGGACACAAATATTGGGACATCTCCAAGACACAACAGGTTGAAAGTCATCCCAATTTTTTGTCTATTAATAATAAATAAATAAATAAATAAATAAATAAAAAAGAAATAACTTATTCCATTTGATTTATGTCCATGTTTCATTTTTGACTAAAACAAGGAGAAGTGTGTCCCAATACTTTTGTTCATGCGTTATTATTATTATTATTATTATTATTATTATTATTATTATTTAGGCCACTTGATTCATGTCCTCTTTCATCAAAAGGTGGACACAAATATTGGGAGTTTCTTAGTGTGTCTCAATACTGTGTTTGCCTAATATGTCTGCAGAGTCTCCTTGCAATAACTTGAATGTCCTTCAGGATGAGCCAATCAACCGTTTAGGGATGTAACGATAACGTAACAATATCGTGATATCGCGATGTTAAAACTGCCACAACATATCGTCGTCGTCATGTATTCAAAGAAGCACATCTGTTAAAAAAGTCGGGTTGATTTCCATTGGTGCAGTTGTAGCACCCTCTGGTGGCTAGTTTATTCGTGCAGTTTAATTTTCACAAGGCATGTTTTGGCCCTTCTATGTCCAAAATGCACGCTAATGATCCGATGAAGGCGAACGTAATATTCTTGTGAAGCGAGTCAATATGTGGAGAAACTCAATGTGTGCTAACATTAGCATATAAGTGCCTCAATATTGTTTTGTCATTATTGTCATTTTTGTCATTAGAGATTGCAGGTGTTTATATGTATTTCTGTAATGTACAAAAGCACGATATTGTGTTTTTTTCTTTAGTATGAGCTCATTTTTTACAATATTGTGACCTTTTTTGTATCGCCAACCTCCCCACAATATCTTGATTATTATCGTATCATGACCTTCATCTCGTGATAATATTGTATCGTGATGTTTGGATATCGTTACATCCCTACAGCCGCTGGCCACATTTGGCGTTTTATTTTTATTTTTTTTACACCCCATAGCAAAGTCATGCTTCTTTGGACTGGATTTAAGATCATGTAACAGTGCGTACAGTACAGTAATTGTGGCGGCTGACAGCTGTTGCTGCCAGCGAGCAGACGATCGGCCGCCTTTCGCCACTTGGCTCGCCGCCACTTCATTGCTGTCAGTGGCGCGGGGTGGACGATGATGCGCGGACAGATCACCGTCCCCCTCTTGTTGACCTCACTTGCAGTTCATCACTTTGAAAAAAAAAATCATTTGAAATTTTCCATCAAAGGAATGATGCTGTTTGTGGATGCTTTATGAGCCTTTTGGATCAAATGTATGAAGGCTTGGCGTAAGTGTAATTCACCAACTTTGCCACCAGGTGGCGTTTTGGGGTGTTTTGTCATCTTGTTTAGGACTGAGCGTGGTTAGTTCTGAGGGAGCGTGAGGGAGTATAAATTGCGAGTGTTTGTCACACACTTGAAGGCGGGGCCTGGGGGGGGCCTTCATACCCTACAAAGCATGGAAAGTCAGCTTAGCTGCGGCTGCGGGGCTAAATGGTGGCGAGGAGGAGAGAAGTGTGGATGGAAAAAGATTATTTGTGGGGCTCGCCACTGTTTGCTGCGTGAGTGCTGAACCACACTACATTTCTCTTATCAAATGTCAATTACATATTGTATACTTTAAAAATTGAAATGGATGCTGAATTGCTCCTCACGACAAAACCATATAAGTATATCTTAGGTTGTATTTTTTACCATATGTCTACTTTATGTAAGTTATTTAAGTTCATTATAAAATGAGCTAATCTGGACAGAATCTATTTTACCTTGTGTCAATGTCTGTATTTGTGCAGAGTATTGTTGTTGTTTCATGTACCGTGTGTCAACGTTCTGTGTTAGTGTTTATGTGTACTACAGACGCTTATGAGCAAATTACCTTTTACCATGTGTCATGTGTGCGTGTGCGTGTGTCTTTTCCAGCCACCATCATTCTGAATGAGCTCAACTGGACAGAGGCCTTGGAGGACGTTTTCCGGAGGAACAAAGAGGAGGACCCCACACTCCTCTGGCAGGTGTTTGGTTCCGCCACCGGATTGGCTCGCTACTTCCCAGGTGAACCCCAAGCCGCCTCGCCGACCTTGACCACGGCAAAGTCGTCTCAAAGATAGTCCTGTATTTATTATGCGTCATCGGGACGGCTCCATCTTGTGACTTTTGCTACCAATGACTCATTTTCTGACTAATTTGCAGTGTCAAAAGCTGACACTTTTCTCCTTGCCGCGGTGTTTAACTTAAAATCATGGCCTCAGAAGTCCAAAAGAATCACGACAGACGTCAGCTAACGGGCGTTGCAGCGCCTCAAGGCCACGCTTGAAACTGAATGACTGTTCATTTCTGTCAAAACACACAGCTTCTCCCTGGATCGACTCCAGCAAATTGGCCAATAAAATCGACCTCTACGACGTGCGCAGGCGGCCATGGTGGGTGCACACGCACACTTGCTGTTACGCCTCAAAAAAACCAAATGCGTCATTGTGGTGCCATTACCCGGCAGGTACATCCAGGGGGCAGCGTCGCCCAAGGACATGCTGATCCTGGTGGACGCGTGAGTGAAAAGCTTCTGATTCAACAACACGTACAGTCAGCTGGAATAAATGCTTTATGCTGGACCTTTTGACTGTTGACCCCGCATCAACCTGCGGGCGGGCGACAGTCGAGGACGGCTCGGCCATTTACAACGCACGCTGAAAAAAATGCCCTCATGTAAAATGCCAGGCTATTTTTGTACAACCGAGAGCATTTGGAGTGCAGACCTCTGCCAAGGCTTAAAGCCGTAGCACACCAGAACACTTTTACTACACATTACATATTATTATATGTAGTATAAATGACAGATGCTTTTTTTAAAATGAAATAAAGTTTTTGGTTTTTTGCAATATTTTATATATTTTTTTATTTTAATTAAAAAGTGCACATAATCTCACATATTCTCATTCTCACTCTGCTAACACATAAAATACTTTTTTTTTTTTTTTTTTACTTCAGTACACCATAAAAATTAGCTTGTGTATTTGCTGTCTTATTAAAACGGGATTATTGAAACTTTTTTTAATTTAAAAATGTTTTTAAAAATTGGAATTCAAAAAAATGTTTATGTAAAATATATTTGTTTTCACGTCAA